>NC_057809.1:113665464-113816962 GCF_018294505.1 Triticum aestivum | reverse complement strand
CGCCGACGCTACTACCGCGGCCGCAGCCATCCCGAAGCCTCACCGACGCCCCAGGAAGCTCCGCCCTGACCCCCTCTTCCTCCCCCACCGAGCCAAGCCCCTCGGGAAGCTCTGCTTCGCCTCCACGCCATCGTCTTCGTCCTCGACCGCCGCTGATGGTCGTCGTCGATTCGTCGCCGTCCGAGCTTCCCCGAACACGCCGAGGCCACCACTGCACTCCACGTGAGCTCCTAATCATCCTCCCCCTCTCCGTTTTCTCTCTAACATGCCGTAGCCGCCGCGCCCCTCTTCCCCGACAGTACGCCGCCACACAAGCTCATCGCCGACGAGGCTCCGGTGGCCATTTGGTCCCGTGCGTGCCTCCGTTGGGTTCGTGAGCTTTTGTAGAACACGTAGATGCTAACCATAGCTCCTCCCGTGCACGGTGTCATCGTTTCCATCGACGCCCGAACTCCGGCCGCCGCCACAACCTCGCCTCCGGCGAACTCCGTCCACCCCCGCACCTCCCGTTGGTTCCCCTAGATGCGCGCGGGCACGGGCTATCCTCTGGTGCCCCTGGCGCGTCGATCTGTCGTCTCTGGCGCAACTCCGGCGAGCCACCGCCGCTCTGATCGTCGCTGTCGTCCAACCGCCGGCGCCTCTGACGTGAACCGTCATTAGCGGCTAATCCCCCCCCCCCCATTAACACACTAACAGACACTGACAGCGGGCCCCGTAGCGGGTCAAAGCCCGAGTCAACGCGGGATTAGCCCCTGTGTCGCTGACGTGTGGACCCCGCATGTCAGATTTGACCTGGACCTGGTCGTTGACTCGCTGACGTCATGCTGGCGTCAGGCTGACGCAATTAAATCATTTCTGGATTTAATTTAATTCTGAAATTCCAAAAAATGCCTAAAACTTCAATAAATCATAGAAAATTAACCGTAACTCCAAATTAAATAATTTATATATGAAAAATTATCAGAAAAATTCAAGGAATCCATCTGTACCATTTTCATGCATGTTAGAACAACTTATCACTGCTGTTTAGGACAAATGAAGTGAATGACATTTAAATAACCACATATGGAGTTTGAATTTGAATCTTGTATTCAAACCAACTTCATTTAATCTGTTGCTAGTTGCATTAGCTCAAAACACATTCATTTTGCCATGTCATGATCATGCATCATATTGTGCATTGCATTGATTGTGTTCCTTTCTGTGTTGCCGGTATTTGTCCCCTCTCGATAGACGTGATACCGATGACGTGATCGTTGACACCGATGAAGAGCTATATTATCTTCAGAAGTGCCAGGCAAGCAAAACCCCCTTGTTCATTCCGATACAATCCTACTCTCTCGCTCCTGCTCTCTTTTACTGCATTAGGACAACATCGATTCATATGTTACTTGCTACGGTAGCTGAACCCCTTTATCCTTTGCATGACCTGTCATTGCCACAGTAAATAGATGAAACCCACTAGCATGAGTAGGAGTTGTTTGAGCCCTGTTGTGCCTACTCATTCCTGTTTGTTTGTCATGCCTGCTACTGCTTAGAGTTGAGTCAGGTCTGATTCATCGGGGATGAATCAGAGGTGTGTGAACATGTCCTACTGTGTGTGAGCTAAGTGTGTGAACATG
Source organism: Triticum aestivum (assembly GCF_018294505.1). NCBI lineage: Eukaryota > Viridiplantae > Streptophyta > Magnoliopsida > Poales > Poaceae > Triticum > Triticum aestivum. The sequence goes on along the minus strand of NC_057809.1, from coordinate 113,815,340 downwards.
ATTTGGTAAAGGTAGCGGTGAGAGGCCATGTAGGAGTACATGGTGGGTTGTCTCATTGCAGCCGTCCTCAGGAACTGAGTTCTGTGTTTGTGATCCATGACCAGTTACTACCACACATTGGGTTCCGGTAACTCGACCCCTCTCGACTTATTAATCAACATGATCTCTGTCCAGGAGTTGCAACTAGTTTCTGGCGTTTGTAGGTAGTGTTAGTAGTCTACCAAGTGGCACCCGGTACAGGTGGGCTTGGGACAGACTAGGCACAGTGGCACGGTGTACCAAGTGGCACCCGGTTGGTGGGCTTGGGAACCCTGCTCACATCGTTTGGGGCCGTGAGCGACACCCCGGCCGGATCTCCTTGCGGATGGAACCCGAATAGGCGATAAACCTGGACGAGAGACTTGTTCGGTTAGTCAGGTCGTGGCCGACTCCCTCGCCCGGCTTCCGCTTGAAGGTTGCCGAGGTACATGACGTGTACAGGGCGGTAAGTGGCGAGAGCGTGTGTGAAGAAGCACACCCCTGCAGGGTTATCATTATCTATTCGAATAGCCGGATTCCTCGGATATGGAAACTTGGACCCCTTGCATAGTTCATAGACAAGTGAAAGTGGATACTCTAAAATACGCAAGATAAGCGTGAGTGCTATGGATGGCGTTCTCGTAGGGAGACGGGAGCGGATCCATAGTGGTGTATTGATATGGTGAATATGTGGACTCGTGTGCGCCACCTCAAAAGAGTTACTTGCAGTCGTAGTTCAGGATAGCCACCGAGTCAAAGCTGGCTTGCTGCAGTTAAACCCCACCATTCCTTTGTTGATAATGATGCATATGTAGTTAGTTTTGATGTAAGTCTTGCTGGGTACATTTGTACTCACGTTTGCCTATTTTATGTTTTTGCAGAGAGACTTCAGTCTCACTAGTAATTCCACGTGGTCTTCGACGTTTAGCTTGTTACCTCAGCTACGATCTTGTGCCCTCGGCAGGACCTGGTAGATAGTCAGGCTTCTCAGCCTTTTTCATTTATAGATGTCTGTACTCAGACATGATAGCTTCCGCTTGTGCTTTGACTTGTATGCTCTGATTGTTGGGTCATGAGACCCATGTTTGTAATATCTCGCTCCTCGGAGCCTATTGAATAAATACTTGAGCTGTAGAGTCATGTTGTGATGCCATGTTGTATTTGCACATATCGAGCATATTGTGTGTATGATATTGAAATGCTTGGTATGTGTGGGATCTGGCCATCTAGTTGTTTATCTTTAGTAGCCTCTCTTACGGGGAAATGTCTCCTAGTGTTTCCACCGAGCCATGGTAGCTTGCTACTGCTCTGGAACACTTAGGCTGGCCGGCATGTGTCCTTCTTCGTTCCTGTGTCTGTCCCTTCGGGGAAATGTCACGCATTGAGTACCGGAGTCCTGTTAGCCCGCTACAGCCCGGTTTACCGGAGTCCTGCTAGCCCAGTGCTACAGCCCGGACCCACTTGCTGATGACCGACACATTCGAAGCTGGGTCATGGATGCCTGTCCCTGTAAGTCTGTGCCACTTTGGGTTTACGACTAGTCATGTCAGCCCGGGCTCCTTATCATATGGATGCTAGCGACACTATCATATACGTGAGCCAAAAGGCGCAAACGGTCCCGGGCAAAGGTAAGGCGACACCCGTGGGGATACCGTGCGTGAGGCCGCAAACTGATATGAGGTGTTACCGGCTAGATCGATGTGACATCGAGTCGGGGTCCTAACAGCGTTGGTATCAGAGCTTGACTGCCTGTAGGATTACCAAGCCAAACTGGTCGAAGTTGAGTCTAGAAATGCTTTAGTTATATAAGGGAATTGATTGTGGGCTGGAACGTAAGAATCTTTTTACTCCTTATACTTTATGCCCTTCTGATCTGAGTCATCTTATCTTTCCTACGGGGTTAAGGAACTAGGCTATCTCTTCTTTCTATCAGGATCACGTGTTACTAATCAGTAGACTTATAAGATTGTTGGATTTAAGTCTCAGTTCAGTTCCTACTACTTCCGTATGTTAATTGTTGATCTCGGAACCTTGATATTGTGCTTCTGAGTGGTTATGCCACCATTTTGTAGTATGTCTCAAATCTTTTCTGAGCATTTACAGTCGTTATGCTGTCCGAGTCATCCCAGGTTTCTAAATAGTCTGATGCATTTGCAAAATCCTTTCCCTTTGGTTTCAATGTTCCTTTATGCCAGCTCAATCACACTAATTGTTGAGCTGAGGTATTCTATTGCCTTGACATTTATGTTGGAATTATTATTATGACCCTAGGTGTCTCAAGGGATCATCTAGTGGTCTAGCCATGATTTGTGTCCTAGCGTGATGATTCTGGCCTTTATTCTCGAAAGCATTCCGTGATGCTACTTAGTAGTAGGTATTCTACTCCTGGGTTTTGAACCCGAGATTCACTCTACTTACCTCATGTTGATAGTGTTTGCTAGTTCCTTTAGGATATTAGTAACCTTTGCGTTAGTCCTCGAGGTCCGTGGTATATCGTTCTTCCAAATACCATGAACCATTATGGCAGAAGTTTGTTGGATCAAAAGATCACAACAGGCCCTCTATGAGTTCTCCATTCTATATTGCGACTCTGCCAGCTCAACCTTTCTGCATGGGTTATCCGGAAGAATTATGTTGAACTTGGTTCGACATACTAATCTATGCATCCACAACTCAGAAAGTTATATGTTCCTTTGAGTTGTCCCTCTTTAGTTGTTTTCTGGCCCTCGTCTATCAATTGATAGTCAGGAGTAATTGTGCATTCGTTTTATCAATGCTTATTACTCTTGTGGTCCGTCAAACCATTCCATTCAGGATGAATAGGAGAAACAAACTCCAGAACCTCATCCATATCTAGGATTGGGTCAAAGTAATTGTATTCCGCAGATCAAGTTGCAATCCAGCTTCTGGTCTGCTCTACCCTGAAGTATTACCTTCTTTATGACAGGAATTTCATGAGAATTGCACCACCTTTTGTGAATTCTAGACATAGTGATACTTCTCGCCATCCTCTTTCGTTCCTCGGTTCCGCGTTGTTGCAGCCGGAGTACCGACAAGTGAATCATGATGTGTGAACTCAATACTCCTAGCAACCCCATTGCTTGGTAGTTAATGGACAATAATCTTATTCCTAGTATGTTGGTTATTGAATCACCATTCTAAGATTGATCGTGCTACCTAGTCCTTATTTCCTGGTGCACTCTTTGATTGATGAGTAGGATTTTGTCAAGTCCTCGCTCATTTGATCATATCATCTTGCCCTGAAAAGCAAGATTGTTCTCGAGCTTAGTAACATATCGGTGGTTCGTGATTTCCGAAGATCTTCTCAGAAGTATTACCAGGTTGTCACCTGACCGCTATGTTGAGCTCGTGATCAAGTTGGTTTCTTGTGAACCACCTTCTCTCCAAGAATCGGTGTTAGATATCCCTGAGCTAGTTGGTTAAGCTAAACGACAACTTGGAGGGTTGGAAGATAAAAGCTTGCCTGACTTAGTTCGTTCCAAAGGGATATTCTTGTGTAGTGTGTGTTGAAGAAAGATGATATCTTCATCGATTGGTCCCTGTGATCAGTTGCTGGACCTATTGTCTTATCAATCCTTTGATTTGAGTGTGGGCTATCGTCAAATCAAGTCAGAACCAACGATGTTCGTAATGTTGTCTTCCTCGTGGTTGATCCCTCGAGCATACACCATTATATCTTTTGGGTCTGACCAATGCTATCACCGTGTTCACATGATGGTGGAAGTCCAGTGATATGGAAATTCCGATGAGTTGTTGTTGAGCTCATTGACAACATCCTTATCTCCTCCATGATGTTGTTGAACATTAAGTTAGTGTTGGAAACTTTTGAAAGCATTTTCTTCATGCTAGCTCATGAAGTACATGTTTGATGAAAGGAGTGACTTCCTTTGATTCACGTGCATTTTGATGTAAGTTGCCGTCGTGAATTCAAGAAAGTTTGTTTTTGCTCTTTTGGAATCATCCCAAGTCGGTCATGCACGTGCGAAGAATTCTGTGGTCTGTTAGACTGATCATCTTCATTCCATATGTATACCCTAGCACACCAAGCCACTGATTGATTTGTTCAAGGAGAAGAAGTTCCTTCTTAAGAGTATACCGTATGCAAGGATTTTGATATCCTCGTTGATGGTTCCCCACCTGAACTCGGTAGTGTTTTATTATAAGACTACCATGTGGTCATGCTTGTCTGGGACAACGTGTTCACATGTTTGTAGCAGAACCAGCTCATGTTTTGGAGCTTACTATCGTAGTTCATTTCCCAAGAATCTCGCAACGTCATCTCGTCGATTTGTGTTGCAAACTTTCGTTTTTCTTCCTAGACTCGATGAGTCTGAAATATCCTGACACCAACCAGATCTGAATCTCAGGCAGATATGATGGTTTGGAACATTTCCCAAGAACTATAATATTGGTCTCACGATAACCGATAAAGTGGATGTCGTGGCCAACACACCCCGCTGGGAGACCTAATATCGTAGTATCTTGATTGAGGAAGTTGGCCACCTCCCCATAGGGATTTCGTAGGATTTACTCCCTAGTTGCACCTATGGATTTTGAGATCCCGAAGTCCGACCTTTACTTGGTGTTCTAGTTAGCAAACCATATCTATGATTGGGTTACACTAGCACGTCAAGGAGAACATTAGAAGCGGAGTGCTAAATGTCTCTCGGTCGATCATCCAGATTTTGTTTCCTTGGCCTCGCTAGGGTGAAATCTGAGTTGATGTTATCTTCCTATGCATCTGCATCGCCCATCGTTGTTCATCATGGTGGTATGTTGTGTTGCTAGGATCCTTGACACGGATGTTGGTAAAACCTTGATGAATGTGGAAATGCTCAAGTTCTTGAGAGCACGCACAAGCACTACGTGTTATCATCGGCACTAACTGGGTTTGCTCTCAGTTTCCTCGGCAATGCTATGATCTTTTCAAACAGTGAATTCACTCTCTGTTGTTGGGTTCTTCCCCAGTTACCAGAATCATTCCCAGCATTTGCATTTTGTTCCCAGCCTGCACCGCCAATGTGCCATTCTACCACGGGTCTCTTCCATTTCCGGTGGTAAGCAAATTCATCCATTACGTTGTCTTCAACAAGGTAATCCACATCATCCAAGTCCGAGTATGCCATTCTACCGACCCCGCCAATCGATTGCTGTGATTTTCCTTAGACTGATATAGAGAGTCTCAATGATCTCTATATCAAAGGTAATTCTTTTTGCCACTTAAGATAATAATTTACGAATCACCCTTCTCCAGGATGTTTCGTCGTGGTATCATGGCAATTCAACTCCTCGCTACGTTGACAACCGATCGCCATATTCTTAAGTCTGGAATTGTTGTCCACCTAGTGAACCTTTTCACCTGCTCCACTCCATCCCTCTAGAGGTATGCTTCGTCTCTCAGCTCAAGAGATGTTGCTATGTCACATTTCGGGAGTTAATCCTGAGTTGTTCAACCTTCGAGAAGACCGATCCTTCCAGAGTTTTCCTTTCCTCTTCTTGTCATGTTAGTTGGAGTTCTCAGAGCAAGACTTCGAGAAAATGGTGGTGAACGAATCAACGTCCATTTGAAGTGCAACTGGATCGTGAAGATTATGCTAGTTTGCGTTTCCACTTTCACCTTACCCTACGCTTGAATCTCGAGACGAGATTCTTGTTTAGTGGGGGTGAGTTGTCACATCCCTAGCTGCTGGTAGTGCTCTAGGCTAGCTCATGTGTTGCATCATGTTTAAATTTTGCATAAAATTGAAATGGGGATGCTCAAACCCTAGCATTAAATCAATTCAACTAGGGTCAAAATAAAATCTTTTTCAATGAACCCAAAATGACCTCTGAAAATGTTCATGATTTCTGGTAAAGGTGAAAACCTCTGCCAAAAATGATGCACATATTTCTAGGCCATTCTGGATTTTTGAATTAACACATATTGTATTTGAGTTGGAGCAAATATATGTTATATATATTTTTAATGCTTCAATAATTCTGATATTTTGTGAGGGGCTCTAGAATATTACTTTCAGTCCCTGCAAAAATTATTGGAAGAAACAAAAATGGTTTAGTGCTTGAACTAAATCAAAACAGATTGAAATAAATAGAAAACAACAATTAAAATAGAAACAGAGAAGGAGGGGTACGTGTTACTTACCTGGCCCAGTAGAGAAGCCAGCCCACCAGGCCCATGTGCCAGTCATCCTCAACCTCGTGCCAGTGGGCACGAGGGTGTGTGGCCGCAGCGCGCCGGCACGCGTCCCGGCCACCTCCTGCTTGCCGCTTCCCCCTCGACGCCCTGGTGAGGCCACGACACCCCCCTGACCGCCCCTCTCTCTCTCTCTGCACCCCCTCCTCCCCTCTGCTCTCTCTCCCTCTCGCGACCGAGCGGAGCTCGTCGCCGCCGACGCCGCTACCGCGGCCGCAGCCATCCCGAAGCCTCACCGACGCCCCAGGAAGCTCCGCCCCGACCCCCTCTTCCTCCCCCACCGAGCCAAGCCCCTCGGGAAGCTCTGCTTCGCCTCCACGCCATCGTCTTCGTCCTCGACCGCCGCTGATGGTCGCCGTCGATTCGTCGCCGTCCGAGCTTCCCTGAACACGCCGAGACCACCACTGCACTCCACGTGAGCTCCTAATCATCCTCCCCCTCTCCGTTTTCTCTCTAACATGCCGTAGCCGCCGCGCCCCTCTTCCCCGACAGTACGCCGCCGCACAAGCTCATCGCCGACGAGGCTCCGGTGGCCATTTGGTCCCGTGCGTGCCTCCGTTGGGTTCGTGAGCTTTTGTAGAACACGTAGATGCTAACCATAGCTCCTCCCGTGCACGGTGTCGTCGTTTCCATCGACGCCCGAACTCCGGCCGCCGCCACAACCTCGCCTCCGGCGAACTCCGTCCACCCCCGCACCTCCCGTTGGTTCCCCTAGATGCGCGCGGGCACGGGCTATCCTCTGGTGCCCCTGGCGCGTCGATCCGTCGTCTCTGGCGCAACTCCGGCGAGCCACCGCCGCTCTGATCGTCGCCGTCGTCCAACCGCCGGCGCCTCTGACGTGAACCGTCATTAGCGGCTAATCCCCCCCATTAACACACTAACAGACACTGACAGCGGGCCCAGTAGCGGGTCAAAGCCCGAGTCAACGCGGGATTAGCCCCTGTGTCGCTGACGTGTGGACCCCGCATGTCAGATTTGACCTGGACCTGGTCGTTGACTCGCTGACGTCATGCTGGCGTCAGGCTGACGCAATTAAATCATTTATGGATCTAATTTAATTCTGAAATTCCAGAAAATGCCTAAAACTTCAATAAATCATAGAAAATTAACCGTAACTCCAAATTAAATAATTTATATATGAAAAATTATCAAAAAAATTCAAGGAATCCATCTGTACCATTTTCATGCATGTTAGAACAACTTATCACTACTGTTTAGGACAAATGAAGTGAATGACATTTAAATAACCACATATGGAGTTTGAATTTGAATCTTGTATTCAAACCAACTTCATTTAATCTGTTGCTAGTTGCATTAGCTCAAAACACATTCATTTTGCCATGTCATGATCATGCATCATATTGTGCATTGCATTGATTGTGTTCCTTTCTGTGTTGCCGGTATTTGTCCCCTCTCGATAGACGTGATACCGATGACGTGATCGTTGACACCGATGAAGAGCTATATTATCTTCAGAAGTGCCAGGCAAGCAAAACCCCCTTGTTCATTCCGATACAATCCTACTCTCTCGCTCCTGCTGTCTTTTACTGCATTAGGACAACATCGATTCATCTGTTACTTGCTACGGTAGCTGAACCCCTTTATCCTTTGCATGACCTGTCATTGCCACAGTAAATAGATGAAACCCACTAGCATGAGTAGGAGTTGTTTGAGCCCTATTGTGCCTACTCATTCATGTTTGTTTGTCATGCCTGCTACTGCTTAGAGTTGAGTCAGGTCTGATTCATCGGGGATGAATCAGAGGCGTGTGAACATGTCCTACTGTGTGTGAGCTAAGTGTGTGAACACGATTTGGTAAAGGTAGCGGTGAGAGGCCATGTAGGAGTACATGGTGGGTTGTCTCATTGCAGTCGTCCTCAGGAACTGAGTTCTGTGTTTGTGATCCATGACCAGTTACTACCACACATTGGGTTCCGGTAACTCGACCCCTCTCGACTTATTAATCAACATGATCTCTGTCCAGGAGTTGCAACTAGTTTCTGGCGTTTGTAGGTAGTGTTAGTAGTCTACCAAGTGGCACCCGGTACAGGTGGGCTTGGGACAGACTAGGCACAGTGGCATGGTGTACCAAGTGGCACCCGGTTGGTGGGCTTGGGAACCCTGCTCACATCGTTTGGGGCCGTGAGCGACACCCCGGCCGGATCTCCTTGCGGATGGAACCCGAATAGGCGATAAACCTGGACGAGAGACTTGTTCGGTTAGTCAGGTCGTGGCCGACTCCCTCGCCCGGCTTCTGCTTGAAGGTTGCCGAGGTACATGACGTGTACAGGGCGGTAAGTGGCGAGAGCGTGTGTGAAGAAGTACACCCCTGCAGGGTTATCATTATCTATTCGAATAGCCGGATTCCTCGGATATGGAAACTTGGACCCCTTGCATAGTTCATAGACAAGTGAAAGTGGATACTCTAAAATACGCAAGATAAGCGTGAGTGCTATGGATGGCGTTCTCGTAGGGAGACGGGAGCGGATCCATAGTGGTGTATTGATATGGTGAATATGTGGACTCGTGTGCGCCACCTCAAAAGAGTTACTTGCAGTCGTAGTTCAGGATAGCCACCGAGTCAAAGCTGGCTTGCTGCAGTTAAACCCCACCATTCCTTTGTTGATAATGATGCATATGTAGTTAGTTCTGATGTAAGTCTTCCTGGGTACATTTGTACTCACGTTTGCCTATTTTATGTTTTTGCAGAGAGACTTCAGTCTCACTAGTAATTCCACGTGGTCTTCGACGTTTAGCTTGTTACCTCAGCTACGATCTTGTGCCCTCGGCAGGATCTGGTAGATAGTCAGGCTTCTCAGCCTTTTTCATTTATAGATGTCTGTACTCAGACATGATAGCTTCCGCTTGTGCTTTGACTTGTATGCTCTGATTGTTGGGTCATGAGACCCATGTTTGTAATATCTCGCTCCTCGGAGCCTATTGAATAAATACTTGAGCTGTAGAGTCATGTTGTGATGTCATGTTGTATTTGCACATATCGAGCATATTGTGTGTATGATATTGAAATGCTTGGTATGTGTGGGATCTGACCATCTAGTTGTTTATCTTTAGTAGCCTCTCTTACAGGGAAATGTCTCCTAGTGTTTCCACCGAGCCATGGTAGCTTGCTACTGCTCTGGAACACTTAGGCTGGCCGGCATGTGTCCTTCTTCGTTCCTGTGTCTGTCCCTTCGGGGAAATGTCACGCATTGAGTACCGGAGTCCTGTTAGCCCGCTACAGCCCGGTTTACCGGAGTCCTGCTAGCCCAGTGCTACAGCCCGGACCCACTTGCTGATGACCGACACGTTCGAAGCTGGGTCATGGATGCCTGTCCCTGTAAGTCTGTGCCACTTTGGGTTTACGACTAGTCATGTCAGCCCGGGCTCCTTATCATATGGATGCTAGTGACACTATCATATACGTGAGCCAAAAGGCGCAAACGGTCCCGGGCAAACGGTACCGTGCGTGAGGCCGCAAAGTGATATGAGGTGTTACCGGCTAGATCGATGTGACATCGAGTCGGGGTCCTGACAATCAAGTTCTTATGATCAGATCCTGGGGGAGAATATTTGAGTCACGAATTTGGCATGCACTTAAGAAAATGTGGAATTGTTTCACAACTCACTCCGCCTAGAACACCTCGTCGTAATGGTGTGTCCGAATGTCGTAATCGCACTCTATTGGATATGGTGCATTCTATGATGTCTCTTACCGATCTACCGCTATCATTTAGGGGTTATGCTACAGAGACTGCCGCATTCACTTTAAATAGGGCTCCGCCAAAATCCGTTGAGACGACACCGTATGAATTGTGGTTTGGGAAGAAACCTAAGCTGTCGTTTCTAAAAGTTTGGGGATGTGATGCTTATGTTAAGAAACTTCAACCTGAAAAGCTCGAACCCAAATTTGAAAAATGCTTCTTCATAGGATACCCTAAGGAAACTATTGGGTATACCTTCTACCTCGGATCCGAATGCAAGATCTTTGTTTCCAAGAATGGATTCTTTCTAGAGAAAGAGTTTCTCTCGAAAGAAGTAAGTGGGAGTAAAGTAGACTTGATGAAGTATTGCCTCTTGAACCAAAGAGTAGCACATCTCAAGAAAATGTTTCTATGGTGCCTGCACCGACTAGAGAGGAAGTTAATGATGATGATCATGAAACTTTAGATCAAGTTGCTACTGAACTTCATAGGTCCAGAAGGACACGTTCTGCACCAGAGTGGTACGGTAACCCTGTCCGGAATTCATGTTGTTAGACAATGGTGAACCTTCGAACTATGAAGAAGCGATGGTAGGCCTAGATTCCGACAAATGGCTTGAAGCCATGAAATCCGAGATAGGATCCATGTATGAAAATGAAGTATGGACTTTGACTGACTTTCCCAATGCTCGGCAAGGCATACAAAATAAATGGATCTTTAAGAAGAAGACAGACGTGAATGGTAATGTAACCATCTTTAAGGCTCGGCTTGTCGCTAAGGGTTATCAAGAAGTTCAAGGGGTTGACTATGATGAGACCTTCTCACCCGTAGAAAAGCTGAATTCTGTCTGAATCATGTTAGCCATTGCCGCATTCTATCATTATGAGATATGGCAAATGGATGACAAAACGGCATTCCTTAATGGTTTCCTTAAGGAAGAATTGTATATGATGCAGCCGGAAGGTTTTGTCAATCCTAAGAATGCTGACAAGGTATGCAAGCTCCAACGCTCGGTCTATGGGCTGATGCAAGCATCTCAGAGTTGGAACATTCGTTTGGTTGAGATGATTAAAGCGTTTGGGTTTACGCAGATTTATGGAGAAGCCTGTGTTTACAAGAAAGTGAGTGGGAGCTCTGTAGCATTTCTCATATTATATGTGGATGACATACTATTGATGGGAAATGATATAGAACTCTTGGAAAGCATAAAGGCCTACTTGAATAAGTGTTTTTCAATGAAGGACCATGGAGAATTTGCTTACATATTAGGCATCAAGTCTATAGAGATAGATCGAGACGCCTCATTGGTCTTTCACAAAGCACCTACCTTGACAAGATATTGAAGAAGTTCAATATGGATCAGTCCAAGAAGGGGTTCTTGCCTGTATTGCAAGGTGTGAAATTGAGCACCGCTCAATGCCCTACCATGGCAGAAGATAGAGAAAAGATGAGTGGCATCCCCTATGCCTCGGCCATAGGGTCTATTATGTATGCCATGCTGTGTACCAGACCTGATCTAAACCTTGTCGTAAGTTTGGTAGGAAGGTACCAAAGTAATCCCGGCATGGAACACTGGACAACGGTCAAGAATATCCTGAAGTACCTGAAAAGGACTAAGGATATGTTTCTCGTTTATGGAGGTGACGAAGAGCTCGTCGTAAAGGGTTACATCGATGCTAGTTTCGACACAGATCTGGATGACTCCATGTCACAAACCGGATACGTGTATATTTTGAATGGTGGGGCAGTCAGCTGGTGCAGTTGCAAGCAAAGCGTTGTGGCGGGATCTACATGTGAAGCGGAGTACATGGCAGCCTCGGAGGCAGCACATGAAGCAATCTGGATGAAGGAGTTCATTACCGACCTAGGAGTTATTCCCAATTCGTCGAGCCCGATGGCTCTCTTCTGTGACAAAACTGGAGCTATTGCCCTGGCCAAGGAGCCCAGGTTTCACAAGAAGACCAGGCATATCAAGCGTCGCTTCAACTCCATTCGTGAAAATGTTCAAGATGGAGACATAGATATTTTTAAAGTGCATACGGACCTGAATGTCGCAGATCTGTTGACTAAACCTCTTCCCCGAGCAAAACATGATCAACACCAGAACTCTATGGGTGTTTGATTCATCACAATGTAACTAGATTATTGACTCTAGTGCAAGTGGGAGACTGTTGGAAATATGCCCTAGAGGCAATAATAAAATGGTTATTATTATATTTCCTTGTTAATGATAATTGTCTATTGTTCATGCTATAATTGTGTTATCCGGAAATCGTAATACATGTGTGAATACATAGACCACAACATGTCCCTAGTGACTAGCTCGTTGATCAATAGATGGTCACGGTTTCCTGACCATGGACATTGGATGTCGTTGATAACGGGATCACATCATTGGGAGAATGATGTGATGGACAAGACCCAATCCTAAGCATAGCACAAGATCATGTAGTTCGTCTGCTAAAGCTTTTCTAATGTCAAGTATCATTTACTTAGACGATGAGATTGTGCAACTCCCGGATACCGTAAGGGTACTTTGGGTGTGCCAAACGTCACAACGTAACTGCGTGGCTATAAATGCACACTACGGGTATCTCCGAAAGTGTCTGTTGAGTTGGCACGAGTCGAGACTAGGATTTGTCACTCCGTGTGACGGAGAGGTATCTCTGGGCCCACTCGGTAAGACATCATCAAAATGAGCTCAATGTGATCAAGGAGTTGATCACGGAATGATGTGTTACGGAACAAGTAAAGAGACTTGCCGGTAACGAGATTGAACAAGGTATAGGGATACCGATGATCGAATCTCAGGCAAGTATCATACTGGTAGACAAAGGGAATTGCATACGGGATTGATTGAATCCTTGACATCGTGGTTCATCCGATGAGATCATCGTGGAACATGTGGGAGCCAACTTGGGTATCCAGATCCCGTTGTTGGTTATTGGCCGGAGAGATGTCTCGGCCATGTCTGCATAGTTCCCGAACCCATAGGGTCTACACACTTAAGTTTCGGTGATGCTAGAGTTGTAATGGGAATTGTATGTGATTTCTGAAAGTTGTTCGGAGTCCCGGATGAGATCCCGAACGTCATCAGGAGTTCCAGAATGGTCCGGAGGTGAATATTTATATATGGGATGTCCAGTTTCAGTCACCAGAAAGGTTTCAAGGTTTATCGGTATTGTACCGGGACCACCGAAGGGGTTCCGGGGGTCCACCGGGAGGGTCCACCTGCCCCGAAGGACCTAATGGGCTGTAGTTGGGTGGGAACCAGCCGCTTACTGGGCTGGTTCCCCCCCAAGGGACCAAGGCACCTAGGGGCCGCTGCCCCCCAGGGGCGGGTGCACCCCTAGTTGGAAACCCTAAGGGGGCCGCTGCCCCCCCCCCCCCGAGAGGCCACCGCCCTAGGGGCCGCCGCCCCCCTGTAGATGGATCTAGGGGGCCGGCCCCCTCTCCCCTTCCCCCTATAAATAGTGGGGGGTGGGAGGGTAACCGCACCCCTTCTCCCGGCATAGCCTTCCCCCCTTCCTACACCTTCCCCTCCTCCGTAGCGCTTAGCGACGTTCTGCCGGGGAACCACGAGCTCCACCGCCACCACGCTGTCGTGCTGCCGGAGCTCTCCCTCAACTTCTCCTCCCCCTTGCTGGATCAAGAAGGAGGAGACGTCCTCGTGCTATACGTGTGTTGAACGCGGAGGCGCCGTCGTTCGGCGCTTAGATCGGAATCAACTGCGATCTGAATCGCTACGAGTACGACTCCTTCATCCGTGTTCTTGTAATGCTTCCGCGTCGCGATCTTCAAGGGTATGAAGATGCACTCCCCTCTCACTCTCATTGCTAGTTTCTCCATAGATTGATCTTGGTGATGCGTAGAAATTTTTTAAATTTCTGCAATGATCCCCAACAGACAGTTCGCTTTGAATAAAACTCCTCCAGCAATGCCCAACCTTGGTTTTACATTTGCCTAACAACCTATACCTTTCCCTTGGGTTTTCGTGAGCCCAAGGGTCATATTTATTTTAACCCACCCGAGCCAATGCTTCTCTAGGTGTTGGTCCGAACTGGGCGATGTCCGGCGCCCCCTGGGCAACCAGGGTCTATGCCAACCCGTCGTCTTGCCCATCCGGTGTGCCTAAGGACGAGATATGTGCGGCTCCTATCGGGATTTGTTGGCACATTTGGGCAGTCTCACTTGTCTTGTTTAACCATTGTCGAAATGTCTTGTAACCAGGATTCCGAGACTGATCGGATCTTCCTGAGAGAAGGAATATCCTTCGTTGACCGTGAGAGCTTGTGATGGGCTAAGTTGGGACACCCTTGCAGGGTTTGAACTTTCGAAATCCGAGCCCGCGGTTATGGGCAGATGGGAATTTGTTAATGTTCGATTATAGAGAACTTGACACTTAACTTAACTAAAATTCATCAACCGCGCGTGTAGACGTGATGGTCTCTTTTCGGTGGAGTCCGAGAAGCGAACACGGTTCTTGTGTTATGCTTGAATGTAAGTAGTTTTAGGATCACTTCTTGATCACTTCTAGTTCACGACCGTTGCGTTGCTTCTCTTCTCGCTCTTATTTGCGTAAGTTAGCCACCATATATGCTTAGTGCTTGCTGCAGCTCCACCTCACTACTCTTTCCAACCCATAAGCTTAAATAGTCTTGATCTCGCTGGTGTGAGATTGTTGAGTCCTCGTGGCTCACATATACTTCCAAACAGTTGCAGGTGCCAATGATACCAGTGCAGGTGGCGCAACCGCGCTCAAGTGGGAGCTCGATGAAGATCTTGTTCGTTGTTTTGTGTCTTTTCCGGTTGATCAGTAGTGGAGCCCAGTTGGGACGATCGGGGATCTAGCATTTGGGGTTTTTCTTCTTTATTTTGGTTCCGTAGTCAGACCTTGATTGTACTCTGGATGATGTATGTTTAACTTGTATTTGTGTGAAGTGGCGATTGTAAGCCAACTCTTTATCCCTTTCTTATTCAGTACATGGGATTGTGTGAAGATTACCCCTCTTGTGACAAGCCTACCATGCGGCTATCCCTCTAAGTCATGCCCCGACACGTGGGAGATATAGCCGCATTGTGGGTGTTACAAGTTGGTATCAGAGCCATCCCCGACTTAGGAGCCCCCTGCTTGATCAAATCGCTGATGTTGTTGAGTCTAGAACAAAATGTTTTTACTCTTGGGATTATATATATCGGAGAGTAGGATTCTTTTTACTCCTTAGTCCCTTCTTCGCTCTAGTGAGGCCTCCTGACGTAGAGTTTTGACTCTCCTCTCCTCAAATTTCACAAAAAAAAATTTAGGATCACGTGGGTATCTTGGAATTGCCGATGGTTTTGTGATGAGAACATTGTTCTTGGTGCCTCCTGACATTTAGGGGTTGTGGTTGTGTCCCAGGGAGTTGAGCTCCGAGGTGTTGTCGTCACAATTTTATCATTGCAGTTCTGGAATACCTGAGTTTGCCAACATCGAAAATCTCTTTTATGCAGTTGTTGGTGAGATAACCTCGACTCCACCCAATACTGGGGCGGGAGTTCAGGAGTATTGCCATAACTCGTATAACGGATGCTTTTCGAAGGTTGAGGTACACAATTTCCGAAGGTTTCTAGGTTATGTGTTGAATGATGGATAGAGCTGGATGTAGGAATTGTTAGTTTGGGTGAGATATTATGCTTCCCCTTTATCCCCAACACCTGATTGCATAACCAGAAAGTTTCGGGAGTTTATAAGCGGGAATTCAAGTAGCTCCTAGAATATCTTTCCAACAGACACATGACACGATATGGGATCTATCATATGTTTGTTCCGGCTTATTCTGCAACCCAATCCTTTGTTTTGTTTTGGTTTGTGGTATTCGAGTTGCTTCAATGTCAAGTGTTGATTCCATACCTTCCTTAAGCGGTGTCCTCAAATTTCTATGTGGATGTAATCCTTCTTGCTTATCGTGATTGTCATGCCAATTATTTTCCAACCGATGTGCTTCTCTTCAAGTGCATCCGATCATTTCTACATTCGCAAGATCAATTTAAGTCTTCTCAATGGTGTTTGTTTCATCTGTGCCAAGTTGTCTTTGTTTTCCCGCCCTCCCATCGTTTTTCTTCAAGGACTCATATTTCTCACTCAAGTATCCAGCTTATGCATGTGAAGTCTCTTCATTCTTTTCTCTCAATGTTGTTATCTCGTGATTCTCAGGAAGATACTAGCGGAGCTTCGAGTTTATAATTCTTCGTTCTCTTTTCTTTTCTGGTGGATTCAATCCAAAATTTCGGTGTTAATCTTATCCTTTCCTCGGTTCTAATGCTTTCCCATACCGGTGCATCTCCTAATCATATGCTTCCCGCCATTCATTTGTTCTAGAGTGCTGAAGATATCTCGAAGATTCGTGTTTCCACTCTGTATTCGTTCAAGCTCTTTCGAGAATGTTATCTCATTCAAGCCATTTAATTCAACTGCTGCAATCTCTCTTTTAAATCATTTCAACAGTGTTTCTCTTGAGTGGGCCCTAACCCACATGTCTTTTCCCAGGATCTTACCTGACTCTTTTAATTTTTCCAGAGTTACTCTCAAATTCTTTTCCAAGTTTGACGTAACAATGAGTTATCATCAGTCAAATGCTTTCTCCAAGATCTTTCAAATTCTTTTCATCGTTGGTTCAACCTTTCTAATTTTCATCCTGGAGTATCTCAATAATTCATGGTGGTGTTTCTCATCGTCATTCTCAACATTTGAAGACCGAAGAAGTGTTTCCTCTAAATCTTGCTCCGTTCTCTTGAAGATGCGTAGTTCAAGCTTGATGCCATCCTCTCATAATTGTTTTCGATTGTGAGATATTCTTTTCACCCATCCGGAGCAATTCAGGAGTCTTTTCAGTTTGATTCTCCGAAGGCCATCATTTGAGAAGATTATATTCTTTTTCAGCTTTCAGCTCTCTTTCTCCAAATCTTACCGGTGCATTAGTCAAGTATTATCTTATAAGTTCGTGATATCTTCGTTCTCATGTATCTAAATCCTAGCAAGTATCTTCATTCGTTTTCCAATTCTTCCCGGTGATTGGTGCCTTTCCTATTTTTAATTTTCAATTCTTATGGTGGTTCTTCCAAGATTCCTCTTCCTTTGTTACCGTATCAATTCATTCGTTGTTTCCAAATCCTACCGGTGGTTCGTTGAAGAACTTCCTAAGTTTGCGCTATATCTATCTTAATCCTTTCCATGAGAATAAGTAGTATGCCAAATCCGTTGCCTGTCATCAATTTAAATTGTTGAAGGATAAGCATAATCTAATTCTTATTCTTGTTTCATCGAGTGAATTCAATTCCTTATTCCGGAGGTTCATCAATTTCTCGGTTTCAATTGGTTCATCTTTTATTTTCCCAGAGTTACAAGCTATCATCATCACGAAGATCCATCTAATCATTGCAAGGCTACGATTTTATTCATTGCATCCTTCACTTACTTTTGATCATTATTTTATTACCGGAGTTCTTCATGGAGGCTACATGGTGGTTCGTCAAGGATTCTTTTCACTCTTCAATTGTTCTTCAAGATTTCTCTCGAAGTTAAGATCTGCCAAGCTATACTCAAAATTACACATGGCGTTCAACACATGTCTTGTTTTGAGGAGTTCAAGCATTCTTCATATTGTGGGTTGATAATTTCCTCTACCTTATCTTTTCGGGTGGTGTCTTATCATTGTTGATAATTTCCCTTCGCGTTTCATGATTCACAAGTTTTCAAGAGTGACATATCTAAATCCATCAATTTCTCTGCGCTCAAGACATCTTTTCAACCAATCAACCTCTTCATTGGAGTTATCTTGGGTTATATTTCACCTAAAGCTTTCCCTAAAGATTGTTGCTATTTATCGTGCTTATAAATGACCCAAATTCTTCATTCATCCTCCCGGTGAAATAAGTTTCTTATCTCCTTGTTCATGTCAATCCAATCTACTGTTTTCGGTGGCAGAATTTCACCTCAGTTTTGTAATGTTTTCCATAAGTCCACTACAAGCTTATTCGTTTCGTTGTTGGTTTGTCCAACAACTCCGTTTTAACCTTCTTGGAAGGGTGCTTTCCTAATTCATTGGTGGCAGAAGCTGACTTTTCTTCTACATTATGTTATTACTATGATCTAGTTTCTATTCTTTTCTTCCGAAGGCATTGTGATGTTGCTATCTTCACTCATCATCTGGGGTTGTGAGGACCATGTTCTTAAACATTTTCAACCGGAGTGTCGTGTCCAACATTCAAGTTCTCTCATCTTATCAAGTTTTGCCTCCTTCTCAACCGGAGTGCCGTCTGAAATCTTTATTACCCCTTGTGCCATTCTTTCTATAGTTCCGGAGGTAGTGTGTTTTTTATTTCATCAAGTATCTTCTCATCTTGTCAAGCTCATCTCCAATTCCTTCCATTTACAGTCGGAGTGTTGTCCAAATTATATCATTCTTAGTCCTTCTCTATCTTGTTTTAACCAGAGTGTTGTGGCTATCATTCCTCTTCTAGTCGGAGTCTCATCCAAGTGCTTTCATTGCCAAGTTCATATTATTGCCTCCCTTTTCCAACCGGAGTATTGTCGTAATTGATATTTATCGTTCCTTGTACATCTCATTTCAAGCGGAGTGCTTGCGTGTACTTCTTGTCCATCGCAACCCTTTTTCTTATGTCTTTCAACCTCTCAAGGTTCGTGGTTTCACTCATTGGTCAAAGAAGCAACTTAGTTTTACTTCCTCTTCCTCTTCCGTTTTTCTCCGGTGCCATCCTAGATCTCGGGACGAGATCCTCTTGTAGTGGTGGAGTGTTGTGACGCCCCGAGACCGATGCGCCAGGTGTCTTCTAGTTATTCGTTGTTGTTGCCTTGTCTTTCACTTGCGTGTTGCATCTTGCCATGTCATCACACGCATTGCATCTGCATGTTTTCAAAACTTGCATCTATCCCGGTTTCCTCCAGTTCCGTCAGTTGTCCGTTCTGAGCCAAGACACACTCGCACACGCCCGCGGCATGTCCGAAATATTATTTTTATAAGTGGCCGAAAAATGTTCTCGGAATGGGGCAAAAGTTGGCATCCGGTGTTGTTATGTTGTCAGTAGGTCGCCTGCCAAGTTTCATTGCATTCGGAGTCCGTTTGACGCCCCAACGGATAACTATAGCGACAATATAGTCGGTCAAAACGTCGGACATTTTCGGTATCCGGAAACGGTTGCCGAGCTGCCTTCTTTTCGTCTCTCCCTTCTCAGCACACAACCTCCTACACGATCCACCTAGGCCAAGCCAAGACCCCTCTCGTGTCCGGATTCGTTCGATCGAGATCGAAGGGCCCCGAAAGCCCCTCAAACACCCCTAAACCTAATACCTGCCCTATATATACACCCCTTCCTTCCAAATATTGGCTACCCTAGTCTTCCCCTACCCCCTAGACCCCTTCTCCTCGGATCCGCCTGTCACACCCTAGTTAGTTCAAGCATTAGAGTGTGCATCATGTTTAATTTCCTCTTAAATTTGAAATGGGGAAGACAGAACCCCCAACACCCCCTGGAAACAACTAGGGTTTACTAAAATTATTTTCAATGAACCTGAAATGCCCTTCTAAAAAGTTCACCCTCTTTGTCTTGGGTTAGAACCTTCGGCAAAATTGGTGCACAATTTTCTAGGTCAATAGAAGGTCATTGAATTAAATCATAAGTATTTGATTTTGGGCATTTAAATGCTATAAAATAATTTAAATGCTCAAATAATTCTGGAAATAAATGTTTGCTGTTGGAAATATTCTAAACAGAGCCCACAATTATTTTTAGGATTTTTGGAAACGTTTTAGTATTTTTAATAAAGCCCAACAGTTGCAGAAAAAAATAGAAAACAGAAACAAATCAAAAAAAAGAGAGAGGGAAACCACCTGGGCCTCACCTGTGCTGGCCCAGCCCACCTGGCTCGGCCCAGCCGACTGGCCTTGCCAGTCGTCCTCCTCCTCCCGCAAGGAGGACGAGGAGCGCGTGGCCGGCGCCCGCGGCCACACGCCGGCCACCTCCTGCTTCTGCCGACGCCCTGGAGACGTCCAGGGGTGCCACGCCGACCCCCCACGTCCCCCTCTCCTCCTCCCTCACTCTCCCCCTCGTCTCCCTCACCCTCTCCCGCGATGGCCGAGGGCGATCCTCGCCGCCGTTCGCCGTAGTCGTCACCAGAGCCACCCCCTCGCCCCTCTGACAAGCCCGTTAGCTCCGCGCTGCCGTCCTCGACCTCCTCATCGACTCACGCGACGCCGGACGCCTCCAAGCGCCTCCCCGACGCCTTCTTCTTCCTCGGTCCGCCGAGATCGCCGGCAACGCCCCGACGACGTCCGACCTCCCCCGAGCCCGCTGAGACGCGCTCCGCAACCGCCATGAGCTCCTCTATCGATCTCCCCTCTTCCCTGCTTCGTTTGCTCGCCGTAGACGCCGCCCCCTTCCTCACCGTAGCACGCCGCCGCGCGAGCTCGACGCCGGCGTCACTCCGGTGGTCATTTGGTCAAGCACGGCTGCCTAACGCACTCACCGCACCTCGTAGAGCCTCGCTAGAACGTCTGTTTCCCCCCTAGCTTGCTGCAGCAGCAAAACCACCAACGGCCGAGCTCCGCCCGCCGCCACGAGCTCGATTCCGGCGAGTTCGCTCCACCCCAGCTCCTCCCACTTGCCCCACTAGATGAGGGAGAGCCCCAGCTACGCGTAGGACCATACCGCGGCCGATTTGGTCGCCTTTGGGTGATTTCCGAAGCTCTCCGCCGTCTCGGCCTCGCCGGCGACTCAACACCGGCGGGATTAATGCGGTTGACCAGGGGTTTGACCCCAGTTTGACTCCGCCTGAGACACTGATAGGTGGGGCCGGCTCCTAACTAATTTAGATTAGTTTAAATTAGAGCTAATCACTCTGTTAGAGGTTAATGACGTCGTTAACTAACCCTCTCTCACTAACATGTGGGCCCAGAGCCTAACTAACCCAGTTTAGTGCTAACTAAACACTAACCAACTCTGTTAGTTAGCTGAGAGACTGACAGAAGGGGCCCACCAGTCAGGTTTGACCTGGGCTGGCGCCTTTGACCCGCTGACGTCACAGTGACGCAGTGCTGACGCATTAATTCAATTACTGGATTTATTCTTTAATAGAAAATTCCAGAAAATAGTCAAAACTTCTAAAAATCATAGAAAATCAACCATAGCTCCAAATGCAAAGATTTATATATGAAAAATGATCAGAAAAATTAAATCTATCCATCTGTAATGGTTTCATGCATGACAAAACAAGTTAACATTGCTGTTTAAGCAGAATAAGGTAATGCACTAATAAAGCCATGTTTAATGAGCTAATAATTGAATCTTTGATTCAAATGAGTTCATCCCCTTATGTTTTAGCTTGCATTAGGCCAAGACACTTTCATCTTGCCATGTCATAGCATGCATCATATTGTTGCATATTGCCATGTGTTGATTATGTTTCGGTGTGTCTTTCGTGGTAGGTTCTGCCTCCGAGGATAACCCCGAGTATCCGTCTGAAGGGCAGTACCCTACTACCTCTACAATAGGCAAGCAACCCATTGATCATTCCGATACAACCCATGTTCCCGCTTCTGCTCTTGTTTACTGCATTAAGACAACGCGTTTCAAACTGTTGTGTGCTACGGTAGTTGAACCCTTATCCTCTTCATGACCTGTCATTGCCACAGTAACTAGATGAAACCCACTAGCATTTGTAGGAGTTGATTGAGCCATGTATGTGATTCCTACCTTGCTATGCCTGCTATGCTTAGAGTTGTGTGAGGTCTAGTTCATCTGGGTGATGGGCTAGAGTGATATGATTATGTCGGTAATATGAGGGATGGGTGGAACATGTTTTGGTAAAGGTATCGATGAGAGGCCATGTAGGAGTACATGGTGGGTTGTTTCATTGAGGCCGTCCCTAAGAACTGAGATCTGTATGTGTGATTTAAGTTTCAGCTACTACCATGCATTGGGATCCTTAATTGACCCTCTCGGCTTCTTAATCACCCTAGTACTCTGTCCAGGAGTTGCAAATAGTTTCTGGTGTTTTTAGGTTATGTGTTGGCGGTCATGCGTAGCGCTGACCCTAGGGGTGGGCTATGTTGCGGTAGATACACCGTGGCCGGGTATGCCGAGCGCCCGTTTGGTGTCTCGGGACCCTGTTCACATTGTTCGAGGCCGTATGTGGAAACCTCGGCCGGACTCCCTGCGGATGGAACCTGGATAGGCGATAAACCTGGACTAGAGACTTAAGTGTTTAGGTAGGCCGTGGCCGACACCCTCGCTGGGCTTCCGCTTCAAGGTTGCCGAGTACATGTCGTGTAAACGACGGTAAGTTGTGAAAGCGTGTATGAAGAAGTACACCCCTGCAGGGTATAAAACTATTCGAATAGCCGCGTCCGCGGTAAAGGACTACTTGGTTGCCTATACAGTTTATAGACAAGTTAATGGATACTACTAAAAGACTCAAGATAAGTGTGAGTACCGAGGATGGCCCTCTCGTAGGATGACGAGGGAGGATCCTCGGTGGAGTATTGTGTTGGTGAGTGGTGGACTCGTGTGCGAAAACTATTTTACTAGTGGAGTTCCGTAGGTTAGCTTAGCCAAGAGTCAAAGCTGGCTTGCTGCAATAACCCCACCACCTTCTTGAGAATAAGCATGTATAGTAGGTTCTGTTGTAAGACTTGCTGAGTACCCTTGTACTCATGTTTGCTTAATTACTTTTTTCAGACGACAACACCGCCCCCTCCGATGGGTTCTACATAGACCTTGACGTCGACGAGTGACTAACCACCCAGGTGGTGATCCTGGCCATGGAGGGCCCTATGTAGATAGACAGGCTTCGAGAAGCCTTCTTTCTTTCTAGAGTCTGTACTCAGACTAGTTGCTTCCGCATGTGCTTGTATGATTGTATGACTTGAGTGTCGGGTCATGTGACCCCTATCTGTATGAACATATTATGTATGGCTCCCTGGAGCTTTTAAATAAAGTACTTGAGTTGTAGACTTTTGTTGTGATGCCATGTTGTATGTACTCATACCGGGCATATTGTGTGTATGATTGAAATGCTTGGTATGAGTGGGATCCGACAATCTAGTTGTTTATCCTTGGGAGCCTTTCTTATGGGGAAATGTAGTCTAGTGTTCCTCGAGCCATAGTAGTCTGCTACAGCCCGGTTCATCGGAGTCCTGCTAGCCCAGCACTACTGTTCAGGACACTTGACTAGACGGCATGTATTTCACTTCGTTCCTATGTCTGTCCCTTCGGGGAAATGTCACGCGGTGACTTCCGGAGTCCTGCCTAGCCTGCTACAGCCCGGGTTCCCCGGAGTCCTGTTAGCCCAGTGCTACAGCCCGGAATCACTCGCTGATGACCGACATGCTCGATGTGATTCATGTATGCCTGTCTCCATAGGTCTGTGCCGCTTTGGGTTCACGACTAGCCATGTTGGCCCAGGTTCTCTGTCATATGGATGCTAGCGACACTATCATATACGTGAGCCAAAATGCGCAAACGGTCCCAGGCCATGGTAAGGCGACACTCGTGGGATACCGTGCGTGAGGCCGCAAAGTGATATGAGGTGTTACTGGCTAGATCGATGTGGCTTGGAATCGGGGTCCTGATAGCGTTGGTATCAGAGCCGGACTGCCTGTAGGTTCATTGAGCCAAACTGGTCGATGTCGAGTCTAGAAATGCTTTAGTGATATGTAGGGGAATTGATTGTGGGAGGGAACGTAAGGCTCTTTTACTCCTTTACCCTATGCCCTCTGATCTGAGTCATTCTCTTCTCATTCAACATGGGTTAAGGTCTAGGCTCTCTTCTTCTATCAGGTTCACGTGATACTAATCCGTAGTAGCTTATAGGATTGTTGTTACAAGTCCCAGTTCAGTTTCTATTTTTCTTAGTGTAAGTGCATCTAGTGCCACCCCTAGTTGGTTTTGGAGTATTGACGACAAACCTAGTTGAGGGACTAATGTGTTTGTGAGAATTGCAGGATAACACAGGTAGAAGTCCCTCATTGATTCGGTTTTACTACCAGAGATGACCCCTAAAAATGTATGAAGACATTGAAGTCAAAAGTGGTATATGAAGATATTCACATTGAAGACTATGACAAAAGAAGACACGTTATGAAGCCTATGGAGCTCGAAGACTTAGATCTTTCGTAGTTCTTTTCCTTTGTGTTGAGTCATAGGAACCACCGTACTGTTAAGTGGGGTCCAGGAGAACCAGTCAGAATGACTGAAGTGATGCCCAAACTAAAAACCTATGTCTTCGAGTGAAGACAATGAGAGCGAATCTTGTCTAGAGCCGAACAAGTCAGCTTTGCTTGTAGCCCAAGTAAAGTTGCCATGAGAGTTTGAAATCTAACCGTTGAGACACGTGTCAGTTCCTTAGTGACCCAAGGTCATTTCAGACAAATCAGGTCGGGTTGCCAAGTGGCTATAAATAGCCCACCCCCTACAACCATAAACAGGTGGCTGCTCAGATTTCAGTGCACGGCTTTTGTCGTTTGAGAGCAACCCACCTCGAAGCCTTTGAGAGAAAATTCCTAGCGAGGAGAAAAGCCCTAACCACCCAGAGCCAGAGAACATTGGGCATCACTTAAGTCTTCTTGTCTGTGTGATCTGAAGACTTATTACACTTGAGGACTGTGAATCCTCCAGACGGTTAGGCGTCGCGTTTAGAGCATCCAAGAGACATTGTGGATTGCCAGTGAACGAAGTCTGTGAAGGTTTGGGAGTCTACCTTGAAGACTTACCAGAGTGATTGGGCGAGGACTAAGTGACCTTAGCTCAAGGAGAATACGGTGAGGACTTGGTGTCCTGAGCTGCGTGTTCAGGACTGGGTGTCCGGGACTGTGTGTCCTAAGGTTTAAATACCTAGCCGCTCCAACCAGACATACAGTTGTCACAGCAACTGGAACTGGTCCAACACATTATTGTCTTCAACGAGTCACTGGTTTCATCTTCACTTCCTTTTACTTACTGTTACTCATTGTGAAGCCAGTACATGCTTGCTATACCTTTTGTCTTCACAACATAACTGTATGATTTGTTTGGCTTCATAACTTCTTCCTACCTGATCCTTATTACACTGCAGCGACTTGTCATTGTGCTTTCACTCTATTGAATACTTGACCATGGCTTGCCTAGTGTAATCTAACTTCCGCTGCATAGTGATAGGCTTATCTCTACAGTTTGTCTTCATAACTTCCACGTTTTGAAGACTTTCATAAAAATCGCCTATTCACCCCCCCTCTAGTCGATATAACGCACTTTCAATTGGTATCAGAGCAAGATGCTCCCTTGTTCTGTGTGATTCGGTTTAACCACCTGGAGTTTTAGCTATGTCGACTGCAGGGATAATCAAAGTCTCCGCTGCGTGCCCCGTCTTCGATGGAACTGAATATCCCTACTGGAAGAATAAGATGCGCATGCATCTTGAAGCCATTGACGTCGACCTATGGTATGTCGTCGAGAACGGCGTTCGCAAGGCTGTAGAAGGTGTCACTTCTGCTGATGTCAAGAAGTTCACTCAACTGGACTCTACTGCCAAAAATATCATCTGTGGTCATCTGACAAAAGGACAGTATGGCCGTGTGAGTGCCTTGAAGACATCCAAGCTGGTCTGGGACTGGCTCTCCAAGGTCAATGAAGGCATCTCAACCCAGAGAGATCAGAGAATCAGTGTTCGTCACAACCTCTTCAACCGCTTCAAGCGAAATGACAATGAGAATGTCTAGCACACATTTGACCGGCTCACTGACATCACAAATGAACTTCAAGCCCTCGGCGCCACTGAGATCACCAAACATGAAATCGTCAAGACGCTGCTAAGATCACTTGATAGTTCGTTTGACATCCTAGCCCTGATGATTCAAGAACCTCCTGATTTCAAGACACTCGATCCGTCTGACATACTTGAGAGGCTCACAACACATGAGTTCCAGCTTTCTGAGAAAAGAGATATCTACGGTCCAAACTATGGGCGAACTCGTGCCTTGAAGGCAAAAGCTGTTTCCTCATCTGAAGAAGAATCTGACAGCAGTTCTGATGATCCTGAAGACATTGGAAGGGTACTTGCAATGCTAGTGAAGAAGTTCCAAAAATTCACCAAGAAGAAAGGCTTCAGAAAATCTTCACGATCAAGCTCAAGGAATGATGAAGCTTCTGCTCATGACTACAAGAATAAAACATGTCACAAGTGCAAGAAAACTGGACACTTCATCTCTGAGTGTCCACAGTTGGACAATGAGAACAGAAGGAAGAAGAAGAGCAAGGAATATGATTCTGACGACAAGAAGAAGAAGAAATACTCAAAGTCTTCTTCCAAGTCTTCCTCAAAGTCTTCATCACACAAGAAGAGCTCATCTAGCAAGGCACGTGCGTTTGTTGGCAAGGAAATGGATTCAGAGGAGGAGTCCGCTTCTGAGGAGACAGAGGTGGAATCTGAGGAGGAGTCTGATTCTGGCATTGCGAGTCTGGCTACAGCATACGTCGCCAAGTCCATCTTCAACACTGAAGACAATGACTTCATCACCGACACTGATGCAAATGACAAGAACGACTCCACTCCTACCTACTGCTTCATGGCACGCGATGCCAAGGTAAACACACGCACTACTCACTATCAAACATCTAGTGACGATGACTCTGACTGTGATTCAAAACCCAGCTACAAAACACTTGCTAAAATTGCAACTGAACAACAGAAAGCTATGGAACATATTCAAAAACTGTTAGACAGAAGCGATGATCTGTTGGGTGCTGAAATGACTTGATCTGAATCCTTAATTGAAGACATAAAAAATCTTCACGTTAAGTATCAGGAACTTGAAGATCGTCTTGATACTCTCTCAACAACTCATGAAAAGCTTTCCTATGATTATCTTCAAAGGAAGCAAGAACTTGAGAAATTGAGAGCGGCTCATGAAGATCTTCAAAAGGAAAACGAATCACTTCGCGCCGAACAGATCAGTTCCGCTCAGGAAGGATTTGAACCACATGTCTTAAATGCATTGAGCGTGATAATGCTACTGCTGTTGCTGAATGTTCCACTACTACTGCTGTTGCAATATCTTCAACTGTTGATGTGGTAACTAACCCCACTGCTGAGGCTACCACTCCTATTGTTGATGAGAATTCTAGGTTGAAGACATTGCTTGAAACAGGGATGTACAAAAGTCTTAAAGGACATCAGAAATTATGTGATGTCCTCAAGAAGCAGATTCTGAACCGAAACCCTAGGAAAGAGGGTGTTGGGTTCGTAAGGAAAATAAATGCAGATGGCTCTTACTGGAAACCTGAGCAGTACCCCAAAACCACATGGGTTGCTGCAAAGGAACCTTCAGCAGATCCATCCAATTTACCTGGCTTCACATGTGCTAACCCCATTATTATTGATGAATCCTTTGATGCAAACTATAAAGTGTTTAAGAATCAGAATGGTGAAGTGTTTGCCAAGTACATTGGTACTAACTACAGGAATGGACCACCTATGATGAAGATCTGGGTTCCAAAAAAGTGTCTGGAAAATCTTCCTATGAATGTCTTCATGACACCTCACTTGAAGAAGACAAACCTCAGACCAAAGGCTTCATACGGTCCAAAGGCTTCATACAAACAGAGGACTCACCTGAGTCACACTAACGCAAATGTTTTGCAGGGAAACCATACTCAGGCATATGAATATGCGAGCGGTTCATCGAACCGTCATGTTCATATGACCAAAAATTATTCTGCTTATTCCTATGAGTATTATTGTCCACCTGCAAGACTGTTTGCTAAGGCTTCAAAGCCAAAATTTTCAGATGCTGCACTTAGACTTATTGCTTCTAAGCCACCCTTGAAGATGTGGGTGGTTAAGAAAGCTTAACTCTCTTTTGTAGGGAAAGGTCTCCAGCAGAAAAACAAAATCTTCTGACGCTATTGCTGGGGACCTTAAAAATCTTGTAGGGCGCATGATAAAATGCCCGAATGGCATCATTATGTACTTCGTTCCTAAATCGCATGCTACTCTCCCTATTAGTCCTAATCTGGATCTAAGTTTTCATAACCCACTGGTTCGTCAAATGTTTTTTATTCACAATTCTCTTCGTGAAGCCTATCCCCCTAACTGCACTGTAGGGTACGACACCAGCGTCTTCAAAGTCTTCAGAATGGATTATTGACAGTGGGTGTACAAATCACATGACTGGCAAAAGAAGCCTTCTTATGGACTCAACCTTACATCCATCCGACAAGAGCCACATCACATTTGCTGACACTGGTAAAAGTAAGGTATTGGGTCTAGGTAGAGTTGCAATCTCAAAGGATCAACACATGGATAAAGTCATGCTTGTTGAATCCCTTGGCTTCAACTTAATGTCTGTCTCAATGCTTTGCGATTTGAACATGATCGTAATGTTTGGAAAATGTCGTTGCCTAGTACTAATGGAATCTGACAAGTCTCTACTGTTTGAAGGGTATCGAAAAGATGATCTGTACGTGGTAGATTTCTCAGCAGGGCCACAACTTGCAGTATGTCTTCTTGCAAAAGCTTCAAAATGCTGGCTTTGGCATCGGAGGCTTGGGCATGCTGGCATGAGGAACCTCCACACCCTTGCGAATAAGAAGCATGTCATAGGCATCGAGGGCGTCAAGTTCAAGAAAGATCACTTATGCGGTGCCTGTGAAGCAGGGAAGATGACAAGGGCAAAACATCCTTCGAAGACAATCATGACTACTACTCAACCCTTCGAACTGCTTCACATGGATCTTTTCGGCCCCACTCACTACTCAACTTTTACTACTACTGCTTGCCTCTATGGCTTCGTCATTGTTGATGATTACTCTAGATATACTTGGGTGCACATAATCCTTTACAAGACTGAAGTGCAGGATGTCTTCAGATGCTTCGCGAATCGTGCTATGAACAATTTTGGCGCCAAGATAAAACACATCAGAAGTGACAATGGCACTGAATTCAAGAACACTGGCCTTGATACATATCTTGATACCTTGGGCATCACACATGAATTCTCAGCTCCGTACATGCCACAGCAGAATGGCGTCGTCGAACGCAAGAACAGAACACTCATTGAGATGGCCAGAACAATGCTAGATGAATACAAGACTCCAAGAAAATTCTGGACTGAAGCCATTGACACTGCATGCCATACAATCAATCGTGTTTATCTTCACAAGCTTCTGAACAAGACATCTTATGAACTCCTAACTGGCAAGAAGGCGAATGTCAGTTACTTCAGAGTATTTGGCGCAAGGTGCTGGATCAAGGACCCACACCACACCTCAAAGTTTGCACCAAAAGCACATGAGGGCTTTATGCTTGGATATGGAAAGGATTCGCACTCCTACAGAGTCTTCAATCTCTTTCCTTACAAAGTGGTTGAAACAGTGGATGTGCGGTTCGATGAGACAAATGGTTCACAAAGAGAGCAACTGCCAAATGTGCTAGATGAGATTCCAGCTAGTGAATCAATCAATCTAATGGGAACTAGAGAGATTATACCTTCTGAAGCTCAGCCTGAAGAAGAACTTATCATCTCAGCACCTGATCAACATGAAGACAATGCTCAGCCTGAAGATATTCCTCCCAACAACAACACAGATCAGCAAGAGCAAAGTCTTCGCCCTGTACATCCTCGTGTTGCCAATGAAGTGCAGATTGACAGAATAATTAACAGCATCAATGCACCTGGTCCACTCACTCGTTCAAGGGCAACTCAACTAGCAAATTTCTGTGGGCACTTCGCATTCGTCTCAATATCATAACCCAAGAAAGTTGAAGAAGCCTTCATGGAACCTGAATGGATTCAAGCTATGCAAGAAGAGCTTCAACAGTTTGAGCTAAATAATGTATGGGAACTGGTTAAGCGTCCTGATCCACGGAAGCACAACATAATAGGCACCAAATGGATATACCGCAACAAACAAGATGAGCATGGTCAAGTTGTCAGAAACAAAGCTCGTCTCGTTGCTCAATGATATACTCAAGTGGAAGGCATTGACTTCGATGAAACATTTGCTCCCGTAGTTAGGCTTGAAGCCATATGCATTCTGCTGGCCTATGCAAATCATCATAACATACTTCTATATCAAATGGATGTGAAAAGTGCCTTTCTCAATGGCAAGATTGAAGAAGAAGTGTATGTTGCACAACCGCCTGGCTTTGAAAATCCAAAACATCCTGACATGGTATACAAGCTCAACAAGGCACTGTATGGCCTCAAACAAGCCCCTAGGGCCTGGTATGACACACTCAAATACTTCCTGAAGAGCAAAGGCTTCATACCTGGTTCCCTAGATCCCACTCTTTTCACGACGACATATGATGGTGAACTGTTTGTGTGCCAAATATATGTGGATGACATTATCTTCGGCTGCACCAATCAGAAGTACAGCGAAGAGTTTGGATACATGATGCAAGAGCAATATCAGATGTCCATGATGGGGGAGCTGAAGTTCTTCCTTGGTCTTCAAATACGACAACAACGCAATGGCATCTTCATATCTCAAGAGAAGTATCTCAAAGATTGCCTGAAGAAGTTCGGTATGCAAGACTGCAAAGGCTTCACAACACCAATGCCAGCCAAACATCATCTAGGTCCTGACGACAATGGTAAAGTGTTCGATCAAAAGGTATACCGCTCCATGATTGGTTCTTTGCTTTATTTGTGTGCATCTAGGCCAGATATTATGCTTAGTGTTTGCATGTGTGCTCGATTTCAAGCGGCACCAAAGGAGTCGCATCACTTAGCTGTGAAGCGAATTCTTCGATATTTGGCTCACACCCCAACTCTAGGATTATGGTATCCAAAGGGCTCAGAGTTTGATTTGGTTGGATTTTCGGATGTTGATTATGCTGGTGACAAAGTTGATCGCAAGTCTACATCAGGCACATGTGACTTTCTGGGACGATCACTTGTATGTTGGTCTTCAAAGAAGCAAAACTGTGTATCTCTCTCCACTGCTGAATCTGAATACATTGCTGCTGGATCTTGCTGCGCTCAGCTTCTGTGGATGAAGAAAACACTCAAGGATTATGGCATTCATCTGAAGCAAGTACCACTTTACTGCGACAACGAAAGTGCCATCAAGATTGCCAACAACCCAGTTCAGCACTCGAAGACAAAGCACATTGAAATTCGTCATCACTTTCTTAGAGATCATGTTGTGAAGGAAGATATTGATATCATACACGTCAACACTGAAGAGCAATTGGCAGATATCTTCACCAAGCCTTTGGATGAGAAGAGGTTTTGCAAGTTACGGTGTGAGCTAAATATCCTTGAATCCTCAAATGTCCTGTGATCAGGCACACATCCTAACCCTTATGCATATTGATGACTTAGATGTGCAACACACGAAGTAAAGTATATCTTCAATCAATGAAGACATACATTCTAAGTGTGAACACATTAATGTGGAATTTGACTTTGGAGCGCCACGATAATTGTGCGCCATGTCTGGGTCTAATACTTCCTATACGGTGGGTAACGCCACCACCAAACATTCTATTTTGAAGTGTTTCACTCATGGCGTTACCTTGCAATATCTTCACATTTGGTTTGGCTTCGAACTCAACATGTCTTCATGATTATCTTCACTACGTTGATTATATAGATGTATACATACTAGTGTTCTGTCCTCTACAACATTCACTTATAGCTATGTCTTCTTGGTTGAATCTTTTGAACTAAGTGAATGTGATCGGACCCTAATCTCTCTATGCTTTCTATCTCAAATTCTATCTCTTCAAGTCATATGCATTCTATTGAAACTGTTGAATGTCTTCACTGCGTCCTTGTCAGCAGAAGATATAGAGACAACCATAAAGTCCGTTTTCAATGCTCATTCCTCCACATAAAATCCGGAGAAGCAGGAATGACCGCCCGACAATCCAGGCGTGCGTGGGACGTGGAACAAACCCCAAACTTCCGCAAACAGGCCACGCGTTCCTCAGATGCGAATCACCAGGGCACCTGTGTAATAGCACAGTGCCTCCCCTGTGCCTATAAATTCACACTTACCGCGGTCATTATCTCATTCTTCCACCCTCGCACGAACCCTAGCGCCACCACCAGCTCTCGATGACGCCGGCGACGAAGCGCTTTGCTGTCGCAACCTCTCCGACGCCGTCCTCACGCCGACCACGGACATCGTTCTCTCCGTCGTCGCTGTAGGTGTCTTCCGTCGCCAAGTTAGGGCACGGAGGACTGAACTGCTCGGCATCATCTCCCACTTCCGTCTAGCAGTTCCAAGTGTGGTAAATAAAACTTCTTTTTACAGCCCCTTTTGATCCCATGGTTCTGTCACTTTCTACCATAAGAAGTTTATCTTCACACAAGTTAGATCTCTCAATCTGCATCTCATAACATGCCTAGTATATTCACTTGTGCTTCATGAAGTAGTTAGATTCCTCACTTGTACTGATCTGTGGGTTCGTACAAATCTGGAACCAACTTCTTATCTATGAGTGAATGTCTTCGCACGATGAGGTCAATGTCTTCTAAACTGATTAATCTTCAAAACCTTCTGAGAATGCATATGACCTCTTCCCCTTCCCTCGCACCTTAATGCTGTCAGAGGTACATGTCCTTGGGAGAATCCTTCAGTTCTCATAGTCTGCATTCATTTGCAGAGTTCCTACAGCATCACATAAATTCTCCTGAAGCCAGTTCCTGTTGGTCCAGCAAAAGAAAGCCTTTGAAGCCTTTGAAAGTTTTGAAGCCTTTCAAGTTAAAGTTTATGGCTTCAGAAGCAGCAGCAAGGAAGGGGGGCAGACAGCGACGTGAAGGAACTTCCAAAGATCTGCCTGAAGACCTGGCAGAAATGTATAAAACAGATCCTGAAGAGAATTATGGGCAGCGCAAGACCCGAATCCAATGGATTCGACGCTATTGGGCTGAACAATGGTTCAAATACCGCTTCACAACCCAAGAGTATGCTGAGAAAAGTGCCATCAAAAGACCATGGGGAGACATCTTATACAAAAACCTTGTACCCAAAGCTTCTATCCATGCATGGTTCGAGGACCACAGCCTGATGATGCATATCCGTCGTCACTACTCTGGTGTCGTGATGACAATCTGTTCAAGCGCAACTTCTAGTTTGCCCAACAATCAGCGAAGCAGAACAAGAAGAAATTTGGGTTAGACTTCAACCATGGTCCCTCAGCACCAAGGGCAGATGGCACACGCGAAGCAGAACCAAATGTCATCGGTCCGTTTGCCAACCTCGAAGGCCTCATCACCTACATCCTAGTTCAAGGGACTACAGTGAATGAGCCTGCAGCTAACACTGAGTCTGATGAAGCGCCTGCAGTGCCTGCAGTGGCGAAGCCAAAGCAGTCGAAGAAGCCAAAAGCTTCAAAGCCGGCCCCTTCATCGAAAATCTCAAAGGCGAAGCCATTGGCAACTGCACCTCCTGAAGACAGTGTGCAGTCTGAAGACGTATCCCGCGTCTCCAAGCCCCAGAAAGCCAAGGTGCCTCAGCCACACACCGGCAAAGAGCTCACAGCTGCTGCCATTCTGCGCAGCGAAGCCATTAATCTGTCAAGTGATGAAGATCTTGGAGATGACGCTCTAGAGAAGCTCATCAAGAGCAAAGAGGAAGCTGAAATCTTCAACAATTTGCCTCTCTTTGATGTCACCATCATCCACAACTTCATCGACGAATGGTTTTGCTACACCAGACATCAGCTTCGAAGATCTGCAGCTGCCCGTTGGCCTCAACGTTGCCTTCCAAGGCGCTATTGCTTCAGAACTTGCAATTGCCCAGCACATTGTTGAACTGAAGCAGAAAATTGATCATGAAAAGGCTCAGTTCAAGAAGCATGTGGCCAAGCTCAGCGTGCAAGAAGTGAAGAGCTTCAAGATCATGATGCACAAGCTCAAGGAAAACTTTCTGAAGAAGCGTGCAGAAGCTCAAGGTTCACATGAGCGGATGAAGTCTCGGGCTGAGAGATGTGTGCAAGCCTACAATGAGCCTGAGAAGCGCAAGGCACTTGGGCATCCTGGCATCGACCCCAAGATGGCCGCAAAGAAAAAGAAGAACACTGTTCCAGCTGAACCAGAGGCATCAAGGCAGGAAGCAGTTCCGCTTGTCTTCCCAACTGCAACGACTGGCTCGAAGCCAAAGAGCCGGTCAACAGCTTCAGAGCTCAAGAAGACACGAACTGCTGAGGCTGAAGCCCGGAAGCGGAAAAGCACTGAAGCCTCTCCTACTGCCCCCAGCAAGAAGAAAAGAAAGACCAAGAAATCTCGGGCTGCTCCCACAAAGCCCTTGATAGTTGAACCTATTTCTATGGTTCACCCGAACGCAGAACGACAACTGACAGTTCATGAGCCTGCTTCCACAGAGGCTCCTGAAGCTGAAGACATACCAGCAGTCGACCCCATCGCTGCTAAAGACATTGGTCATCAGGACAATGTACAAGATGATGCAGCCCTTCCTCAGTATGAACACAGCGAACTCATCAGCATTCATCGTCCTATGATGCCAATTGCACAAGATGCATCATGGGCGGATCGCCCTCAAGAGGAAGAAGACCTTGAGGCCAGCCCACTCCAACCCCACAGGCGTTGTCTGCGTTCCGCAGGCTTCGTAGAGGTCCAAGGCCTCAAGTCTATGCTGAAGACATTCCGGCTGCATCAGCCAAAGAAAATGAAGAAGTACCACAAGATCCTACTCCCCCGCTACACCATGAAGCAGTTCTCCAGGAGAACGTGCCTAAGTCTGACCCTCCAGCTAGTCAAGAGGAGGCTGAAAATGTTGAGGCTGCCACAACCAACACTGAAGCCAATGTGGAGCCCTCCCCACCAAAAGCTTCAGCGGACAACGAAGCTACTGATCCATACACTTCTGTTCCTGAGTCTGCTGCAGGTCCTCAATTTGATTACCATGTTGAGCACATGCCTCATGTCTAGAAGCCAGTCCCAAGGCTGCCAAGGTTCCCAGGTCCTGCATCAGCACCTGGCTCCTTTGACATCAATAGCTTCAAGGCAGACAATACGTTCTTCAACAGCTCCAAGAACCCCTATTCGAGGGAAAGGATTTCATCAGATAGGTTCTGGAGCTATCCTCAGCGCAGCTACTATTCATGCATCCTATACAACCAAGGTCGCATCTTCCCGCACAAGCGCCTTGATGTTGAAGCCATTGCTGGTCTGCCCTGTCTAGAGGAAGCTTTGGATTGCTTTAAGCAAGTGGGTCTGCTGCAGTTTGTCACTGATAAAGAGCACTGGAATGAAGAGCTTCTACTTCAGTTCTATGCCACCCTCCACATTAAAGGATACAACAGAGATCCGAAGACTTGGGTCCTGGAGTGGATGACCGGCAATGTCCATCATGAAGCCAATGCATTTGATATCATTGAGCTCACCGGCCTGCCCACTCCTGGCGAATTCTTCGAGGAAGGCTGTCAACTACAAGCTGAAGCTATTGAGAGCATATTCCAGAGGACTGAACCAAATATGAGTCAGATGCTCTCAATGATGAAGCCATTGCCCCATGATGCACCCTATCCAACTGAGTTCTTCGTTGAAGACCTTGAGTACCAGCCTAGGACCATATATCACATCATCCGGCGGACTCTCTGGCCCATTAAGGGACACTCTCCACATGCCAACATTGAGGGTGCAATGAAGACTCTCATATTCTATATCCTTCATGGCAAATGCTTCAACGCACAGGATTTCTTCGTACGCCAACTTGCAGCGTCAGGCTCAGATTTATTTGGTTTGAAGTTCTATGCTCCTTGGGCGATGAGGCTGATCAAACTGCACTCTGCGATCTCATATCAGCCCTCAGCCCGAAACCATCGGATCTTCTTGCCAGATGTGGATACCTCTGCTGAAGCTATATATCCTGAGCCTGCCAAGCAACCTTTAATTCTTCAGAATGCAGAACACGAGAGCTTCACTCAGAACGATGAAGGTGTTGAAGCCATCTCCAGGGTGTATCCTTTGGCTGGCACTACACGTGCGCCACACCCTGCTTCAACTGAAGCCACTGATAGTGCAACTGCTTCAAGGCCCAAGAAGCGCGCTCGTGTTCTCAATGACTGAGAGCTTCTTGTGGCCCTTCATCAAAAACAAGATAGGCATCACGACTGGCTAAAGCGTCAGATGAAGAGCCTCTTGGTGGATGTTAATCGTCTTCGAAATCTTGCCACCAAGAATGCTTTCGTCAATCATGAAACCTGTCTTCGTACCTGGAAAGGGCTATCAATGATGTGTACTGAAGCTGAACTTGAAGAGGATGGCTTCACTGAGCGATTCAAGTTTGACACCACACCTCCTAGAAGGGCTGTGATGCGCAACACACCATCACTTGAAGACTCTGAGTTTTCTTCATCTGCTGCCATAGTCACTGCCAGAATCATTGATGAAGAAGACAATGCTACATCACCGCCACCTGCTTCAGCACCTCCAAGCTCTTCTGCACCGCCAAACACCTCCAACGACCCTGCTGCTCCTGGGAACGAGTAGACACTCTATGTCTTCAAACCTTTTTGGTCCTTGCTGACAAAAGGGGGAGAAGCATATGGGTTTATAGTCTTCAAGCGGGTCCATATGGGCGGGTGCTGTATGTTTTGCTATATTTTTGCTTCGTGCTTACAACTCTCGTTTTTGCTTCATTTGGTTCTTTGAGTTGTAACACTAAAACTCGATGGTCGTCTGCTACTTGTTTGCCACCCTGTTTGCGAAGATAAATTCCGCATGTGCGACGATAAATTCCGCACTTATCTCATTCTGCAGACGTCCATTTTCCATTATGCATGTCATTATCTTCATATATATTCACATGCATAGTGGATTGTCATCATAAGCTGAAGTGGATCTCCACAAGTACAACCTGCCATGTGCATTTGCATTCCAAAAGCAAATTAACTTGTATGCACATCTTCAGGGGGAGCCCTTGCAACTTATGAAGACAATTCCTTATCCTTTAGAATTTCACAGACTATATTCCCCGTTGAAAACTTCAACTAGTTTGTCATCAATCACCAAAAACGGGGAGATTGTAAGTGCATCTAGTGCCACCCCTAGTTGGTTTTGGAGTATTGACGACAAACCTAGTTGAGGGACTAATGTGTTTGTGAGAATTGCAGGATAACACAGGTAGAAGTCCCTCATTGATTCGGTTTTACTACCAGAGATGACCCCTAAAAATGTATGAAGACATTGAAGTCGAAGGTGGTATATGAAGATATTCACATTGAAGACTATGACAAAAGAAGACACGTTATGAAGCCTATGGAGCTCGAAGACTAAGATCTTTCGTAGTTCTTTTCCTTTGTGTTGAGTCATAGGAACCACCGTACTGTTAAGTGGGGTCCAGGAGAACCAGTCAGAATGATTGAAGTGATGCCCAAACTAAAAACCTTTGTCTTAGAGTGAAGACAATGAGAGCGAATCTTGTCCGGAGCCGGACAAGTCAGCTTTGCTTGTAGCCCAAGTAAAGTTGCCATGAGAGTTTGAAATCTGACCGTTGAGACACGTGTCAGTTCCTTAGTGACCCAGGGTCATTTCGGACAAATCAGGTCGGGTTGCCAAGTGGCTATAAATAGCCTACCCCCTACAACCATAAACGGGTGGCTGCTCAGATTTCAGTGCACGGCTTTTGTCGTTTGAGAGCAACCCACCTCGAAGCCTTTGAGAGAAAATTCCTAGCAAGGAGAAAAGCCCTAACCATAAAGAGCCAGAGAACATTGGGCATCACTTAAGTCTTCTTGTCTGTGTGATCTGAAGACTTATTACACTTGAGGACTGTGAATCCTCCAGACGGTTAGGCGTCGCGTTTAGAGCATCCAAGAGACATTGTGGATTGCTAGTGAACGAAGTCTATGAAGGTTTGGGAGTCTACCTTGAAGATTTACTAGAGTGATTGGGCGAGGACTAAGTGACCTTAGCTCAAGGAGAATACGGTGAGGACTTGGTGTTCTGAGCTGCGTGTTCAGGACTGGGTGTCCGGGACTGTGTGTCCTAAGGTTTAAATACCTAGCCGCTCCAACCAGACGTACAGTTGTCATAGCAACTGGAACTGGTCCAACACATTATTGTCTTCAACGAGTCACTGGTTTCATCTTCACTTCCTTTTACTTACTGTTACTCATTGTGAAGCCAGTGCATGCTTGCTATACCTTTTGTCTTCACAACATAACTGTATGATTTGTTTGGCTTCATAACTTCTTCCTACCTGATCCTTATTACACTGCAGCTACTTGTCATTGTGCTTTCACTCTATTGAATACTTGACCATGGCTTGCCTAGTGTAATCTAACTTCCGCTGCATAGTGATAGGCTTATCTCTACTGTTTGTCTTCATAACTTCCACGTTTTGAAGACTTTCATAAAA
This sequence comes from Triticum aestivum, assembly GCF_018294505.1. Lineage (NCBI taxonomy): Eukaryota > Viridiplantae > Streptophyta > Magnoliopsida > Poales > Poaceae > Triticum > Triticum aestivum. The sequence goes on along the minus strand of NC_057809.1, from coordinate 113,777,039 downwards.
ATCGCCTATTCACCCCCCTTCTAGTCGATATAACGCACTTTCACTTAGTATGTTGCTAATTAAATCAAAACCTTGATATGATGTTGTTGAGTGGTATTGCAGACTGTTGTGGATGTCTCAAATCTTTTTCTGAGCATTTACAACTGTTATGCTGTCCAATTTTCCCTAGAAATTCTAATGTCTTTGCTTTGTGGTTGTGCTTTCAGATGGCCAACCGTGTTCAAAACCAAGTGGTTCGCCTGACCCGGTGCCTCGACGTGCCCGATCATACTGCTATGTTAGTCCGGGTAATGATCGAGACGGGTTACCGTTGGTATCCCGAATACACTGTCGAAGAGCTGTTCCGCGACTTTAATCAAAGCCAATATTTCTACATCATCAGGATATTTCCTTCTTATCCTGGATCTACCGAGCCCCTTCACTGTTCCTATGGACTCGGGGTTACTGTTGAGATGGATGTGCAGGATGTTGCCTATTCCATGATGACCATCATGTGAGTCCAGACTGGCCTGCTTCGGAACACCGATTTCCGTTACATGCCAGCTTCACTTTCGGGAGCGCAAGGGTATCTCCAGGCTATCTATGCTGACTCCACTCAGGAGGACTCATTAACTTGTACCACTGCCGAGATGCTCGAAGATAAGGACCGAGAGAATCGGGCCTTGAGGTTGGAGCTTTTCAATACCCGTGCTGATCATTGGGCCACATTGACTCGGTTTGCACCTGCGGTGCAAGCTGGATGTATGGATACAAGGGATCTGTATCCTGTGAGATATGCTCTGCCAGACATGGTGGATTGGCATGATGTGGGAGGCATCACCCCACCCCGTGGTCCCCGCAGGACACCGTTTGTTGGTCCAAGACCTCATCCTAGTCCCTATGGTCCACAGGCTCCTCAGGACCGTCTGTTCCCGGATGATCACGTTGAACTTCCAGGCTATGGAGGTGACTTCTATGAGGACTACTACGGAGCTGTCTGAGTTAGTAGTAGTATCACTAGTATTGTAATAGTTGTATCTCCACTGTCCTGCGTGACTTGTGGAATATGACTTGTGTGTAATCAATTCCGGAGGTGTAGACAAATAATGTATAGGAGCTTGGAATGCCTCCGATGAGATGTAACATCTTTCATCATAGTTGTATTGTAGCCTGGGCTTGTACTAAACTATGTAGGATGTGTATGACCGTTGGTATATATATGGCAGTTTTATATTACCATGACATACGGATGAACATCTCTGCATTCCGTGTTATCCATTACATTCTGCACTTCCTTGCTAACTTTGAGCCATCCTTATCTAAACCATTGTCTTGTTTTCTCCTAGGATGGTCAACACCCGCAGCAACCCTGCTGCCCCGGAGCAGGGGGAAGCCAGTGCAGCTAGGGGTGAAAATCTGCCTCACCCTCCTTCCCTGGCCGAAGTAATGCTGGAGGCGGAAAGAAACAAGCGTGAGACTAACCGCCTGCTAGAGCGGATTGAGCAGAACACTGCACGCCACTGCGAAATGACTTGGTGTCAATCAATGAGTTATCAAGCTGTACCCACCAAAGTTTAACCATTCCGTCGAACCCCTCGACGCGGATGACTCGCTTCGCAGCATTACCCACAAGCTACGTTCTGCCAACGTAGCCGAAGCCGACAAGGTTACTTACGCTGCCTACCACCTCGAAGGCCCTGCTAGCCACTGGTGGGAGAATTTTGAAGCTATGCGCCCGGTCGGCCAAATCACTACTTGGGCTGAATTCAGTGAGGCTTTCTGTGAGCATCACATTCCGGAAGGTCTCATGGATCGCAAGAGGGAGGAGTTCTGCAATTTCACCCAAGGAAGACTGACTGTGGATGCATATAGTCGTGAATTTGGGAATCTGGCATGCTATGCCCATGAAGAGGTATCTACTAATGTTAAGAAGTAGGCAAGGTTCCGCAAGGGACTTAGCCCTGAGCTTCGCCGCGATCTCCGTCTGCACGAGTGCACATCCTTTCAAAAGTTGGTCAATAAAGCCATCAGCGTTGAGATAGGCCAGACTGATTATGACGCTTCATGCAATCACTCACGTGATTTTGGCTCTTCATCCGGCTCTGGAGCTCAGAAGCGCCGGGTGTGGATCCCAAGCACGGCACTGCCACCCAGGTTCATCCTGAGGCCATCCTTTGAGGCACCTCGTCCCAACCAGAAATTTGCACCACCCAAGCCCTATGGTGGCCCCGCTGCTAATGCTGCTCCACACCCCAATGTGGTGACATGTTTCAAGTGTGGAGAGCCGGGTCACTATAGCCGTGAGTGTCCCTAGAACAACAATCCCATTCAAACTGGAAAGTCCGTTGGCCGTGGTAAGCCTGCGGGAAAGACATTCTACGCCAAGCCGGTCACCACTGCCCGTGGCCATGTCAACTATGTTTCAGCCGAGGAGGCTCATGAGGATCCCAACGTCGTCCTTGGTATGCTCCTTGTTAACTGCCATCTGGCATCTGTTCTTTTCATACTGGAGCATCTCATTCATTCATATCCGAGAACTATGCTCGATTGCACAACACGACATTCTGTGACATGCCCTCTACCATGGAAATTCAAACTCCTGGCTCTAGATGGCAAACTTCTAGAGTAAGCCATGGGAACGAAATTCTTGTCGATAGACTTGTCTTCCTTGCATCCTTAATAGCTCTCAAGTCCTCGGACATAAACATCATCTTGTGTATGGACTAGATGTCAGCTCATTATGCTAAGATTGATTGTGCCACTAGAACCGTTCAACTTACTCACCCATCGGGCAAGACAGTCAATGTCTTAACTCGAGTGGCCAAGCGCCAGCATTACTCCTTAAATGCCAACCCCCTTCCAGACCTTGAGGATGTTCCGGTAGCCCGAGACTTTCCGGATGTCTTTCTAGAAGAACTGCCAGGTGTTCCACCTGATAGGGATGTCGAGTTTGTGATAGACCTTGTTCCAGGAACCGTTCCAATTTCTAGAAGACCCTACAAGATGGCACCCTTAGAACTAGCCGAGCTTAAGAACCAACTCGATGAGTCCTTGAAAAAGGGTTTCATCCGTCCTAGTTCCTCTCCTTGGGCTTGCCTCGTCCTCTTCGTCAAGAAGAAGGATGGAACAGATCGAATGGTTGTAGATTATCGACCTGTCAACTTGGTCACCATCAAGAACAAGTATCCGCTTCCTAGGATCAACGATCTGTATGATCAGCTCGCTGGATCGTCAGTCTTTTCCAAGATGGATTTGAGGTTGGGCTACCATCAAATCAAAATCAGAAATGGGGACATTCCCAAAACGGCCTTTGTTACTCGTTATGGCCAATACGAGTACACCGTTATGTCCTTCGGTTTAACCAATGCCCCAGCCACCTTCTCCCGGTTAATGAACTCGGTTTTCATGGAGTACTTGGATAAATTCGTCGTAGTATACCTCCATGACATACTCATCTACTCCAAGAATGAAGAGGAACATGCCGAACATCTAAGGCTGGTATTGATGAAACTTCGAGAGCATCGCCTTTATGCCAAATTCTCCAAGTGTCAATTTTTGTTGCCAGAAGTGACCTATCTAGGCCATGTAATCTCTGGTAAGGGTATTGCTGTCAATCCCAAGCGAGTTCAAGCCGTCCTTGATTGGACTCCACATGAGATGGTCAAGCAAGTTCGGAGCTTCCTTGGCTTAGCGAGCTATTGCCGCCGCTTCATCGAGAATTTCTCCAAGGTTGCTAAACCTCTAACTGAACTCCTCAAGAAAGATAAAAAGTTCGAGTGGACTCCACAGTGTGATTTCAGCTTTCAGGAACTGAAAAGACGTCTGACATCTGCTCTCGTACTGGTACCACTAGATTTCTCCAAGGACTTTATTATCTATTGCGATGCCTCGCGACAAGGACTAGGTTGCGTACTCATGCAAGATCGTCAGGTAATTGCCTATGCTTCACGGCAATTACACCCACATGAGGAAAATTATCCCACACATGATCTAGAGCTTGCAGCTGTAGTCCATGCACTCAAAACTTGGCGACATTACCTCCTCGGTAATCGTTGTGAGATCTTCACCGATCACCAAAGTTTGAAATATATCTTCACCCAACCAGATTTGAATCTCAGGCAAAGACGTTGGGTCGAGTTGATCTCGGATTACGACTTAGGTATAACTTACACCCCGGGCAAAGCCAATGTCATGGCTGATGCGCTAAGCCGTAAGTCCTATTGTAATAACCTGATGTTACAACAAAGTCAACCACTTCTCCACGAGGAATTTCGTAAGCTTAATCTTCCCATTGTTCCTCGAGGTTTTCTATCCACCCTGGTAGCGAAACCTAACCTTATGGATCAAATCATAACCGCCCAGCGGTATGATAAGGGCATATCCCGAAATAAGGAAAACATCGCTAGCGGAGTTGCTAAATGTTTCTCCATGGATGAGCGAGGTGTTGTCTTCTTCGAGAATCGTTTGGTGGTTCCCAAGAAACAACATTTGCGCTAGTTGATTCTTAAGGAAGCTCATGAATCCCCTCTCACCATTCATCCCGATAGTACTAAAATGTATCAAGACCTACGCCAGAGGTTTTGGTGGACTAGGATGAAAAGAGAAGTCGCTCAATGCATTGCCAGCTGCGACGTCTGTCGTCGTGTTAAAGCAGAGCACCAATGGCCTGCTGGCATCCTTCAACCTTTGGCTATTCCCGAGTGGAAATGGGATAAAATCAGTATGGATTTCATCACTGGATTTCCCAGGACCAAGAGAGGGAATAATGCCATCTTGGTCCTGATCGACCGTCTTTCCAAAGTAGCCCATTTCCTACCTGTTCGTGAGAGTATCACCGCTAGCCAGCTAGCCGATTTATACATCTCCCGAATAGTGTCTCTTCATGGTGTTCCATTGGAAATTAACTCAGACCGTGGGAATCTCTTCACCTCTCGATTTTGGGAAAGTTTCCAAAATGCTATGGGAACTCGTCTCTCTTTTAGTACCGCCTTCCATCCTCAATCAAGTGGTCAAGTAGAGCGAGTCAATCAAATTCTGGAAGATATGCTCCGAGCTTCTGTCTTCTCGTTCGGAATGAGTTGGGAGAAATGCCTTCCATTCGCGGAGTTTGCTTATAACAATAGTTATCAAGCTAGCTTAGGCAAGGCTCCTTTCAAAGTTCTCTATGGACGAAAATGTCGAACGCCTCTTAACTGGTCAGAAACCGGGGAAAGACAACTCTTTGGCCCGCATATGATTCAGGAAGCAGAAGAGCAGGTTCGTGTTATTCGTGAGAAATTGAAAACAGCCCAATCCCGTCAAAAGAGTCAATATGATCGTAAACATAAGCTTATGACTTATGAAGTCGACGAGAAGGCTTACCTTCGGGTTACTCCGTTAAAGGGAACCCATCATTTTGGTATCAAAGGCAAATTGGCTCCTCGTTACATTGGACCCTTTCGCATTCTTGCCAAACGAGGAGAAGTTGCCTACCAATTGGAACTACCTTTGCATCTTTCCAGAGTTCACGATGTCTTCCACGTTTCTCAACTCAGGCTTCGCGGATCCTATCCGTGGAGTGGACCAAGAAACGCTTGATCTACAAGATAACCTCTCATATCGGGAATATCCCGTTCGTATCCTTGATCAAGCCGAGTGTACCACTCGACGTCGTAATATCAAGTTTCTCAAGGTTCAATGGTCACACCATTCCGAGAAAGAAGCCACTTGGGAAAGGGAGGATCGTCTTCGACTCGAGTACCCCACCTTCTTCCCGGAGGATCCTAAATCTCAGGACGAGATTCTTTTGAGTGGGGGTGAGTTGTCACACCCTAGTTAGTTCAAGCATTAGAGTGTGCATCATGTTTAATTTCCTCTTAAATTTGAAATGGGGAAGACAGACCCCCCAACACCGCCCTGGAAACAACTAGGGTTTACTCAAATTATTTTCAATGAACCTGAAATGCCCTTCTAAAAAGTTCACCCTCTTTGTCTTGGGTTAGAACCTCTGGCAAAATTGGTGCACAATTTTCTAGGTCAATAGAAGGTCATTGAATTAAATCATTAGTATTTGATTTTGGGCATTTAAATGCTATAAAATAATTTAAATGCTCAAATAATTCTTGAAATAAATGTTTGCTGTTGGAAATATTCTAAACAGAGCCCACAATTATTTTCAGGATTTTTGAAAATGTTTTAGTATTTTTAATAAAGCCCAATAGTTGCAGAAAAAGATAGAAAACAGAAACAAATCAAAGAAAAGAGAGAGGGAAACCACCTGGGCCTCACCTGTGCTGGCCCAGTCGACTGGCCTTGCCAGTCGTCCTCCTCCTCCCGCCAGGAGGACGAGGAGCGCATGGCCGGCGCCCGCGGCCACATGCCGGCCACCTCCTGCTTCTGCCGACGCCCTGGAGACGTCCAGGGGTGCCACGCCGACCCCCACGTCCCCCTCTCTTCCTCCCTCACTCTCCCCCTCGTCTCCCTCACCCTCTCCCGCGATGGCCGAGCGCGATCCTCGCCGCCGTTCGCTGTAGTCGTCACCAGAGCCACCCCCTCGCCCCCCCCCCGACAAGCCCGTTAGCTCCGCGCTGCCGTCCTCGACCTCCTCATCGACTCACGCGACGCCGGACGCCTCCAAGCGCCTCCCCAACGCCTTCTTCTTCCTCGGTCCGCCGAGATCGCCGGCAACGCCCCGACGACGTCCGACCTCCCCCGAGCCCGCTGAGACGCGCTCCGCAACTGCCGTGAGCTCCTCTATCGATCCCCCCCTTCCCTGCTTCGTTTGCTCGCCGTAGACGCCGCCCCCTTCCTCACCGTAGCATGCTGCCGCGCGAGCTCGACGCCGGCGTCACTCCGGTGGCCATTTGGTCAAGCGCGGGTGCCTAACGCACTCACCGCACCTCGTAGCGCCTCGCTAGAACGTCCATTTTCCCCCTAGCTTGCTACAGCAGCAAAACCACCAACGGCCGAGCTCCGGGCGCGCCACGAGCTCGATTCCAGCGAGTTCGCTCCACCCCAGCTCCTCCCACTTGCCCCACTAGATGCGCGCGAGCCCCAGCTACGCGTAGGACCAAACTACGGTCGATTTGGTCGCCTGTGGGCGATTTCCGAAGCTCTCCGCCGTCTCGGCCTCGCCGGCGACTCAACGCCGGCGGGATTAACCCCGCTGACCAGGGGTTTGACCCTAGTTTGGCTCTGCCTGAGACACTGATAGGTGGGGCCGGATCCTAACTAATTGAGATTAGTTTAAATTAGAGTTAATCACTCTGTTAGAGGTTAATGACGTCGTTAACTAACCCTCTCTCACTGACATGTGGGCCCAGAGCCTAACTAACCCAGTTTAGTGCTAACTAAACACTAACCAACTCTGTTAGTTAGCTGAGAGACTGACAGAAGGGGCCACCAGTCAGGTTTGACCTGGGCTGGCGCCTTTGACCCGCTGACGTCACAGTGATGCAGTGCTGACGCATTAATTCAATTACTGGATTTATTCTTTAATAGAAAATTCCATAAAATAGTCAAAACTTCTAAAAATCATAGAAAATCAACCATAGCTCCAAATGCAAAGATTTATATATGAAAAATGATCAGAAAAATTCAATCTATCCATCTGTAATGGTTTCATGCATGACAAAACAAGTTAACCTTGCTGTTTAAGAAGAATAAGGTAATGCACTAATAAAGCCATGTTTAATGAGCTAATAATTGAATCTTTGATTCAAATGAGTTCATCCCCTTATGTTTTAGCTTGCATTACGCCAAGACACTTTCATCTTGCCATGTCATAGCATGCATCATATTGTTGCATATTGCCATGTGTTGATTATGTTTCGGTGTGTCTTTCGTGGTAGGTTCTGCCTCCGAGGATAACCCGGAGTATCCATCTGAAGGGCAGTACCCTACTACCTCTACAACAGGCAAGCAACCCATTGATCATTGCGATACAACCCATGTTCCTGCTTCTGCTCTTGTTTACTGCATTAAGACAACGCGTTTCAAATTGATGTGTGCTATAGTAGTTGAACCCTTATCCTCTGCATGACCTGTCATTGCCACAGTAACTAGATGAAACCCACTAGCATGTGTAGGAGTTGATTAAGCCATGTATGTGATTCCTACCTTGCTATGCCTGCTATGCTTAGAGTTGTGTCAGGTCTGGTTCATCTAGCTGATGGGCTAGAGTGATATGATTATGTCGGTAATATGAGGGATGTGTGGAACATGTTTTGGTAAAGGTATCGATGAGAGGCCATGTAGGAGTACATGGTGGGTTGTTTCATTGAGGCCGTCCCTAAGAACTGAGATCTGTATGTGTGATTTAAGTTTCAGCTACTACCATGCATTGGGATCCTTAATTGACCCTCTCGGCTTCTTAATCACCCTAGTACTCTGTCCAGGAGTTGCAAATAGTTTCTGGTGTTTGTAGGTTATGTGTTGGCGGTCATGCGTAGCGCTGACCCTAGGGGTGGGCTATGTTGCGGTAGATACACCGTGGCCGGGTATGCCGAGCGCCCATTTGGCGTCTCGGGACCCTGTTCACATCGTTCGAGGCCGTATGTGGAAACCTCGACCGGACTCCCCGCGGATGGAACCTGGATAGGCGATAAACCTAGACTAGAGACTTAAGTGTTTAGGTAGGCCGTGGCCGACACCCTCGCTGGGCTTCCGCTTCAAGGTTGCCGAGTACATGTCGTGTAAACGACGGTAAGTGGTGAAAGCGTGTATGAAGAAGTACACCCCTGCAGGGTATAAAACTATTCGAATAGCCGCGTCCGCGGTAAAGGACTACTTGGTTGCCTATACAGTTCATAGACAAGTTAATGGATACTACTAAAAGACTCAAGATAAGTGTGAGTACCGAGGATGGCCCTCTCGTAGGATGACGAGGGAGGATCCCCGGTGGAGTATTGTGTTGGTGAGTGGTGGACTCGTGTGCGAAAACTATTTTACTTGTGGAGTTCCGTAGGATAGCTTAGCCAAGAGTCAAAGCTGGCTTGCTGCAATAACCCCACCACCTTCTTGAGAATAAGCATGTATAGTAGGTTCTGTTGTAAGACTTGCTGAGTACCCTTGTACTCATATTTGCTTAATTACTGTTTTCAAACGACAACACCGCCCCCTCCAATTGGTTCTACGTAGACCTTAACGTCGACGAGTGACTAGCCACCCAGGTGGTGATCCTGGCCATGGAGGGCCCTATGTAGATAGACAGGCTTCGAGAAGCCTTCTTTCTTTCTAGAGTCTGTACTCAGACTAGTTTCTTCCGCATGTGCTTGTATGATTGCATGACTTGAGTGTCGGGTCATGTGACCCCTATCTGTATTAACATATTATGTACAGCTCCCTGGAGCTTTTAAATAAAGTACTTGAGTTGTAGAGTTTTGTTGTGATGCCATGTTGTATGTACTCATACCGGGCATATTGTGTGTATGATTGAAATGCTTGGTATGAGTGGGATCCGACAATCTAGTTGTTTATCCTTGGTAGCCTTTCTTATGGGGAAATGTAGTCTAGTGTTCCTCGAGCCATTGTAGTCCGCTATAGCCCGGTTCACCGGAGTCCTACTAGCCCAGCACTACTGTTCAGGACACTTGACTAGCCGGCATGTGTTTCACTTCGTTCCTATGTCTGTCCCTTCGGGGAAATGTCACGCGGTGACTTCCGGAGTCCTGCCTAGCCTGCTACAGCCCGGGTTCCCCGGAGTCCTGTTAGCCCAGTGCTACAGCCCGGAATCACTCGCTGATGACCGACATGCTCGATGTGATTCATGTATGCCTGTCTCCATAGGTCTGTGCCGCTTTGGGTTCACGACTAGCCATGTCGGCCCGGGTTCTCTGTCATATGGATGCTAGCGACACTATCATATACGTGAGCCAAAAGGCGCAAACGGTCCCGGGCCATGGTAAGGCGACACACGTGGGATACCGTGCGTGAGGCCGCAAAGTGATATGAGGTGTTACCGGCTAGATCGATGTGGCTTGGAATCGGGGTCCTGACACCGCCGCCTCCAGCCACAGCCCATCCCCCCTCCTCCTCTATTTCCGGCAACCTCCACCTTCACCGTGCGACATGGCGCGTAGCCATTGGCTGCGCGGCCACCCCGCATCGCCCGTGGACAATCGGGCGAGGCCACGTCGCCTCCCCAATGCCCCACTTTGCCGCGGCCCGCTCCGTGCCGATCTGGGCTCCAAGCCGCCCGCTCCGCCGCCTGGATACCGTTCCCCGCCTTGCAGCTCCTCCTCCTCCCGAGAGCTCGCGCCACCGCCCGCTCAGCCTCGCCGGAGCACACCGATCGCACCGCCTGGATCGAGACCATCGAGCCACCGCGCCGGATCCTTATGCCCTGGACCTCCCTGGCGTCACATGGTCCAGCGCCGCCGCCGCTCGTCCCGCCGCCTTCGCCAAGTCCCGCCGCCGTGCCCTGCATCCTGGGAGCCAGCCGCGCCTCGTCCAAGCTCCACCACCGGTGCCGCCAGGCTCCTCTGCCGCCGGGATCTGGACCTCCCTGCCCCTGCCTCGCCGCTCGGCGTCTCCCCGACCAGCTCCATCATCGGCCGGCCCGAACTGCTCCCTGCGTCGCCCTTGTCGAAGATGCTCCAGCGCTGCCCTGATCCCGTTGAGCCGCGCGAGCGCGTGGGCCGCGCCAGGCCCAGCGCCCCTTCCGGCCTGCTGCTTCCTCCTCCCACCAAGCCGGGCCAAGGCCCATGGTGAGCAGCTCCCGAGGCCCCTACACTATTGGGCTGACCAGTTTTGGCTCGTTCATGTTTTTTCCTCCAGAACGATTTTCCTTTTATTCCAGGGTTTTGCTGTTTTGTAGAAAACCCCTCAAGCAACATGCATTTAAGAACTCTCCAACGATGCATCTTTTGTAAAAACTTCAAATATGAAAAATGCTTATAATTGTGTCTAGATTCATAACATGCAACTTTCATCCATGTTTGAAATGTTTAAAATGATGTTTGCTTTAATTTGCTTAAATAACATGCTAAAATGATTTAATTCATAACTAAATAACCCTAGCTCCAAACATAACAAACTTTATATGTAAATGGGGTAGAAAATGACTAGTTTAACATGATGTACTTAATTTGCATGTTTAACAACTCTAAAATATGGTTTAGGGCAGAACAGTACCAAACCTAAATTATGCATATGAGGATTTTCCGAACTTGTTGTTTGTTGTTCCGGCCTCATTTAAACTTGGCCAGATAGTTAGTTTAATTATGCTTCACCTCTTGCCATGTTAATCAACATTTAATATTGTTGGGTATATAAACGAGATCAAACTAAATAAGTCATGTGGTGTTCCGTCAATATGCAACTAGTTGCATATTGAGCTCCACTTAATTTGTAGTATTGTTTGTGCACTTTGCCATGCCATGCCTCATTAAACCGGACATGCATCATACTTGGTTGTGTATCATGCCATGCTTATGTGATAGTTGTTTACAATGTTGTTTTCTTCTTTCCGGTGTTGCTTCTTCGGGTTGGTTCCGATAACGTCGTGTTTGTGAGGATTCGTTCGACTATGTCCGTTTGCCTTCTTCATGGACGCATTCTTCTTCCTTGCAGGATCTCAGGCAAGATGACCATACCCTAGAAATCACTTCTATCTTTGCTTGCTAGTTGTTCGCTCTATCGCTATGTCACGCTACCTACCACTTGTTATATCATGCCTCCCATATTGCCATGTCAAGCCTCTAACCCACCTTTCCTAGCAAACCGTTGTTTGGCTATGTTACCGCTTTACTCAGCCCCTCTTATAGCGTTGCTAGTTGTAGGTGAAGATGAAGTTTGTTCCATGTTTGGAACATGGATACATTGGGATATCACAATATCTATTGTTTTATTAATGCATCTATATACTTGGTAAAGGGTGGAAGGCTCGGCCTTATGCCTGGTGTTTTGTTCCACTCTTGCCGCCCTAGTTTCCGTCATACCGGTGTTATGTTCCTTGATTTTGCGTTACTTACGCGGTTGGGTGTTATGGGAACCCCTTGACAGTTCGCTTTGAATAAAACTCCTCTAGCAAGGCCCAACCTTGGTTTTACATTTGCCTAACAACCTATACCTTTCCCTTGGGTTTTCGCGAGCCCGAGGGTCATCTTTATTTTAACCCCCCCCCCACCACGGGCCATTGCTTCTCTAGGTGTTGGTCCGAACTGGGCGATGTCTGGTGCCCCCTGGGCAACCAGGGTCTATTTTAAACCGACGTCTTGCACATCCGGTGTGACCTGAGAATCAGATATGTGCAGCTCCTATCAGGATTTGTCGGCACATTCAGGCGGTCTTGCCGGTCTTGTTTTACCATTGTCGAAATGTCTTGTAACCGGGATTCCGAGACTGATTGGGTCTTCCCGGGAGAAGGAATATCCTTCGTTGACCGTGATAGCTTGTGATGGGCTAAGTTGGGACACCCCTGCAGGGTTTGAACTTTCGAAAGCCTTGCCCGCGGTTATGGGAAGATGGGAATTTGTTAATGTCCGGTTGTAGAGAACTTGACACTTAACTTAATTAAAATGCATCAACCGCATGTGTAGACGTGATGGTCTCTTTTCGGCGGAGTCCGGGAAGTGAACATGGTTCTTGTGTTATGCTTGAACGTAAGTAGTTTTAGGATCACTTCTTGATCACTTCTAGTTCACGACCATTGCGTTGCTTCTCTTCTCGCTCTTATTTGCGTAAGTTAGGCACTATATATGCTTAGTGCTTGCTGCAGCTCCACCTCACTATTCTTTCCAACCCATAAGCTTAAATAGTCTTGATCTCGCGGGTGTGAGATTGCTGAGGGTCCTCGTGGCTCACATATACTTCCAAACAGTTGCAGGTGCCGATGATACCAGTGCAGGTGGCGCAACCGCGCTCAAGTGGGAGCTCGATGAAGATCTTGTTCGTTGTTTGGTGTCTTTTATAGTTGATCGGTAGTGGAGCCCAGTTGGGATGATCGGGGATCTAGCATTTGGGGTTTTTCTTCTTTATTTTGGTTCCGTAGTCGGACCTTGATTGTACTCTAGATGATGTATGTTTAACTTGTATTTGTGTGAAGTGGCGATTGTAAGCCAACTCTTTATCCCTTTCTTATTCAGTACATGGGATTGTGTGAAGATTACCCCTCTTGCGACAAGCCTACCATGCGGCTATGCCTCTAAGTCGTGCCCCGACACGTGGGAGATATAGCCGCATTGTGGGTGTTACCGGTGTGGTGAGTAGAATTGACCTACTGGTGCAATCAATGTTTCCTCCATACTTTGATAGCCAATCCATACCGAGTATCACATCCAATCCTTGGGATTCTAAAATTATTAAGTTTGAGGGAAAAACATGCCTACCTATGGTCAATGGCATCTGAAAACATCCACTGCTTGCCATATACTCCGCTCCAGGTGAGCTTACTAACATAGGTTTCTTAAGAACTTTGGTGGGCAACTTATACATATCCATAAACCCCCTTGATATGTATGAATTCGATGCACCAGTATCAAAAAGAACTATTGCAGTAAATGACTTAACCAAAAACTTATCGATAACTGCATTTGGCTGCTCCTCAACCTCCTCCACGTTCACGTGGTTCACTTGTCCCTTGTTGAAATGGTTGGGCTTCTTTCCAGAGCTTCCATTGCCATTTCCATTCTTGAGTTCATGGCACTCATTGGCATAGTGTCCAGTCTTCCCGCACTTGAAACAAGTAATGTGCCTTTGGTCCTTCTTGGCGGGTGTGCTTGGGTTAGAGCGGTTCTGACTGCTTGCTCCGCTCCCATTTCCATTCCTAGGGCCATTGTGGTTATGCGAACTTCCTCCATTGTGAGTGTGGCCCCCATGGTTATGGGTAAATCCTCCCGGGTTTGAGGTGAAACGGGGTTTCTGCTGAGCTCCTGAATTGTATTTCCCTTGTCCATACTTCCTTTTGCGGCTCTCAATCTTCTGCTGCTTCCCTTCAATCATAAGAGCCTTATCTACCAACTCCTGGTAGTTGTTGAATGTTGCCACCATCAGCTGCATACTCATCTCATCATTCAACCCTTCCATAAACTTCTCTTGTTTCGCGGCATCGGTGGCCACGTCATCTGGGGCATAACGAGCTAGCTTGCTAAACTCCTCCACGTACTGCCCTACAGTATGGTTGCCCTAGCGTAAGTTGTGAAACTCACGCTTCTTCATTCTCATAGCTCCAGTTTGAGACATGAGCAATGCGGAATGCTTACTGAAACTGCTCCCAAGTAACGTTGGCTATGGGGAAGGTGCCCGTGTAATTCTCCCAGCATGCGGCAGCGGGTTCATCCAATTGGTGTGCGGCAAAATGCACCATCTCAGCATCTGTGCAACCTGCAGTGGTTAACTCCCTTCCAATCCTGCGTAGCCAGTCATCCGCAACTATGGGCTCGGTGCTACTGGAAAACACCGGCGGTTGTAACCTCAGAAAACGGGCTAAGTTGTCAACTAGAGGTGGTGGCGGTGGGTTGTTGTTATTGTTGTTGTGGTTGCCTTGATTCTGGACTAGCAACTGCATCAGCGTATTCTGCTGTTGGATCAACTGAGTGAGCTCCGGTGGGAAGGAAAATCTGGGGTCACGTCTCGGAGGCATTTGGTGGGTTTTAGAGGGGAGAGATTAGAATAGAATGAGTTCTAATGAGAAAGCACTACCCGTATGCACATGAGACAAACACAATAAATATCACTCCAAAACAATATCAAGCAAGGGCATACAATCGATCTAACTATCGTTACAGTGCTCGGACTACTAATATATACATGGGGGAATACTACTAATAATATGGTGGTCTACTAGAAATTTTGATCGGTAGAAGACTCCATGATATCTGCTCCAGCTTCGTCTTCATAATCATCATCACTGGGGTCGGAGTCGGTGTCGTCGATGATGATGTAGTCCTTGGGGTGGTCATCATCTCCTCCTGGCGCAGGGTCTCCCATGAATTCTCCTAGCTTCCTTGTCAGGTCGTCATTCTTCTCCACTAGTATGGTGATTTGCTCCTCATATTCGTCGCATGTAGACTTGAGTTCCTCTTCCAGCTCCATGTTCCTAGTCATCAACTTCTTCAGATCTATCATGCTTGCGCACATCTAGTTCTCCTGGTGAAGAATGTGATGATTTAACTCATGGGTGAAGGCTGCAATGGACATGTCCTTCTTGGTGCTAATCATCTCCCATTGCTCATCTCGGCGCCCACATATCTGGTAGATAGTGTCCTTAAGCTCCTTGTGATAAACTTCGCCGATGCGTCCCATAGCAATGTAGGCTGCCATGCTCTTGCCCATACTCCAGGTTGGTGCATCAAAGGAAAACTCTATGGGCTCAGTTACTGGAGTGAAGGTCCTTCCTGGAACTTGAACTCAAATCATCCAACGCTCCTCTTCTAGTAGTGTGGCGGTGTAGGTCCTGGTGAAGCTTGGTATTCCGATATTCAGGTACCTACTGACTTCCATCAAGTGTCATCCAAAAGGTGTGTCTTCATCCGATTGTGCAAACGTGTTCCTCGAGTCCGCCATCGTAAAGAGTAGAAAATGGAGAGAAGTCAGAAATGAGTAGAGAAGAGTGACCTATGGCTCATCTTAGTGGTCGTGTCCTACATTTAGCGTGTGCTCTGATACCTTCTTGTAGCGATCCGACCTCAAATGGTCAAATCTCTATGCATAAGTGTCATCCCTGGATCAGTAATGCTGACACACACAGTACTTGAAGGATTTATAATAGAGTAGCAATCAAACACTTATTACATTGAATGTCTCAAAAGAGAACTTACTACAATAAGTATGGCTTAAGGCCATCTAAGTAAAATAATAGCGGAAGGCTTGGAAGATAAAGTGAGTCCATCAACTCCAACGACATAGCTGAGTGCACAACAAACGACCTAGCGCACCGTACTATTCATCTGAAAAGTCTGCAACATGATATGTTGCAGCCCGAAAAATGTCTCAACACATGGAATATGCTGGCAAGATAACACAGTAGAGCAATGAATAAGTAAATGCTATCACTACATGCATATATGGCTGGTGGAGGCTCTATGGTTATAATGTTTTTGCGAAAAGCCAATTTTTTCCTACAACAAAGGAATATATTTTATTTAACTACAAATTGGTTGAAAGTCATTGAGAATGGTAACCCCATCTCAATCCCAACTAAGAGTAATTAACATCTCAGCAAATTAATTTAGAGTGATGAGATCCACATGATAATCCAAGAACCATATACTCAAGATGTCCATAACCGGGGACACGACAAACCATGATTAGTTTGTACACTCTGTAGAGGTTTGCACACTTTTCCCCACAAGACTCGATCTCCTCCATTGTATTTCTCTCACTGCATGATGTTTGAGAAACGGATGACCAAGACACAGTCTTTCTGAAGAGGTCCCTGAGGGAGTCCTGGATTAGGGGGTGTTCGGATAGCCGGACTATACCTTCAGCCGGACCCTGGACTATGAAGATACAAGATTGAAGACTTCATCCCGTGTCCGGAAGGGACTTTCCTTGGCGTGGAAGGCAAGCTTGGCGATACGGATATGTAGATCTCCTACCATTGTAACCAACTTTGTGTAACCCTAACCCTTTCCGGTGTCTATATAAACTGGAGGGTTTTTAGTCCGTAGGACAACATACACAACAACAATCATACCATAGGCTAGCTTCTAGGGTTTAGCCTCTCCGATCTCATGGTAGATCTACTCATGTACTACCCATATCATCAATATTAATCAAGCAGGACGTAGGGTTTTACCTCCATCAAGAGGGCGCGAACCTGGGTAAAACTTCGTGTCCCCTGCCTCCTATTACCATCTGGCCTAGACGCACAGTTCGGGACCCCCTACCCGAGATCCGCCGGTTTTGACACCGACATTGGTGCTTTCATTGAGAGTCCCTCTGTGTCGTCGCCGTCAGGCTTGATGGCTCCTATGATCATCAATAGCGATGCAGTCCAGGGTGAGACCTTCCTCCCCGGACAAATCTTCGTCTTCGGCGGCTTCGCACTGCGGGCCAATTCACTTGGCCATCTGGAGCAGATCGAAAGCTATGCCCCTGGCCGTCAGGTCAGATTTGGAAGCTTAAACTACACGGCTGACATCCGCGGGGACTTGATCTTCAACGGATTCGAGCCATTGCCGAGCGTGCCGCACTGTCACGACGAGCATGATCTAGCTCTGCCGCCGAACAGTGCCCTGGAGGCCGCACCCGCATCAGCTTCGACCCTTAATTCGGAGCCAACTGCGCCGATCGAGGATGGGTGGTTGGACGCCGCCTCGGGGGCTGCGATCCCAACGGCGATCGAGCCGAACACCAGCCCCGTACTCCACGAGACTCATGACTCCAAGGAACCGGACTCCTTTCCGGACTCCGAACCCTCCGCGCCCCCGCTGATCGAATCCGATTGAGCGCCGATCATGGAGTTTACTGCCGCGGACATCTTTCAGCACTCGCCTTTTGGCGATATTCTGAAGATACTTAAGTCTCTCTCTTTGTCAGGAGAGCCCTGGCCGGACTATGGTTAGCAAGGTTGGGATGCGGGCGATGAAGAAATTCAAAGCCCACCCACCACCCACTTGGTAGCCACTGTCGACGATTTAACCGACATGCTCGACTTCGACTCCGAAGACTTTCGACGGTATGGACGCCGATGCAGGAGATGATTATCGAGCCCTGGAAAGCCACCTCGTCATATGACATATACATGGTGGACACCCCAAAAGAAAGAGATGGCGATGGAATAGCGGAGGATGACCCTCCAAAAAATAGCCTAAGCACCAGCGTCAGCGGCGCCGCTCAAAATCCCGCCAAAACAAATACGGTGGTTCCAGCTCGGGAGATAATAATACTTCGAAGAGTGCTGAAGAAAACCCCCTCCAGCAAGATTCAGCACAGGAGGATAGAGAAACCAGCCCTCATGAGAGAGCGGCAGATAGAGAGGTCGAGGACGATAATCATATGCCTCCCTCCAAAGACGAGGCAAGCCTCGACGATGACGAATTCGTCGTGCCAGAGGATCCGGCCGAGCAAGAGCGTTTTCAACGCAGGCTTATGGCCACGGCAAGAAGCCTCAAGAAAAAACAGCAACAACATAGAGCTAATCAAGATTTTCTAGTCGACAGATGGACTGAAGTCCTTGCGGCCGAAGAGCATAAACTCAAACGCCCCTCCAAGAGCTACCCAAGGCGTAGGTTGCTGCCCCGATTAGAGGAGGAAGCACTTGATACGGCCGATCGGCCACCTCGTGGCCGGGAAAGAGAGGCCTCTCGGCCCTCCACTCAAGCCGCACCCCGTACCAAGGCACGGGAAAATTCTCCAGACCTGCGAGATATGTTGGAGGACAAGGCAAGGCAAACAAGATCGATCTACAGATCGCGTGGGTGCCCCATGACTCGAGGCAATAACCATCACGCGGACATAAATCCGGTAGGGCCGAACACAGTAGACAAAGCTCATTGGAGCTACGCCATGATATAGCCTAGTACAGAGGCGCCGCACACCCACTATGCTTCACAGATGAAGTAATGGATCATCAAATCCCCGAGGGTTTCAAACCCGTAAACATCGAATCGTATGATGGTACAACAGATCCTGCGGTATGGATCGAGGATTATCTCCTTCATATCCACATGCCCCGCGGTGATGATCTCCACGCCATCAAATACCTCACTACAAGAAACTTGTTAATACATGACGGTAATAGTCCATCACAGATAAACCAAAATCTGTCATGTGTGTCTGTCCATGACGGACACGAAATCCGTCATGTATATCGCGTCATAATTTGATAGCTTACCTACCATGACGATTCTTGGCCGTCATGGTCCTGCCTTAAGCCCGCCCAGCCCAAATTAGGTTGCGACGGGAAAAACCGTCAACGATTTACATGACTTGGAAGCAACATGGACCTAACATGGTGTCTACGTGGATCTGACGTGGATGCTAGCAAGGCCAGTAACCAGCCCAATTAGGATTTCAGCCCAATAATTTTAGTCCAATACAACCCATTAGTTGTTTATTTCGGTCCTACCTTTAGCCCACATGTTTTTTTAGTCCAACCCATTTGCCGCTTTCTTAGTCCAGCATCTTCTCTTGATGCAGCCCAATTTACAACAAGAGAACCAAATTATATTCATTGAAAAAATAGCATTTGTTCACATGACAATACAGAGTTTCAAAAATCTAGTTTGATTCCAAAAACAAAGTTTAATATCAAAACATCACAAGCATATCTAGAATGCGATATAAACATATTTTTAATTTCAAATAACATGACTTCCATGAAAAAATGCACTATTAGCTGATTTAATCTACAACACTACACCACCGCTTCCAGCCACCTATTCGGACCCAAGTAATTCCTGCTAAAAAGCTTCAATCTCCAAATTGCCAAACCTGCGGAGAATCCAAAACACATACAAAATTATAACAAGTTATAATAGGCAGCTCCCAAATGAATCTAAAGAGTAATAATATTAGTTGATTTTCCAACTAATCATCCGATGGACACATCGCTACTATATTAAGGTACCATGAAAATGTGGGCAATGCATGGTAAAAAATAGCAGACTAGTTACAAGTTAAAAAAATTGTTCTATAAATGTGACATTTTATCATGCAAACATAGAAAGTTTAGCATCATTTTAAAACAAGGGGTGGAAAAATAATTTCATATTCATCAAGTACAACAATAGAAAATCAAGTTTATATGCATGTGACAGAGCTTGGCATATCAAAATGGATGATTCCGTAAAATAAAATGTATTTCACAATTAACAAAACATGAAAATAGTAATACTGGAGGCATACTTTCTTCATCAATTAAAGCTAATTTCTGTCGCCTTTTGCGTGTAAAATAAAAACACTCGAAGCCAAGACCATTTTATGCATTTAAATGATGCACTTAGTGACCTTATTATGCTAACGATAGAGTTCTTTACAAAGACCAACATTTGCTAGCATCAGAAAACTTCAGTTAAGCACTTGAGAACATAGATGAACCTAATGGTTTAGATTTAGTCTGATGCTTTTGGAGCATAACATTCACATCTAGATTAACCACACTTGAGAATTGTGAAGAACAGTAACATGTTGGAAGAAAAAACATCATGTATTATCCCATTTACCGATTAGTCTTCATGGCATACAAGGTATATAATTATCTCCGCCCACACTTCAATATGAGATGGGATACAAGGCACACAATTATCTCAGCCCACATGAAAAAAATTATGAAGTAAATAATCTAGTTCTGGTTGTATACATAACACTTTAGTTTAACTTAGCACACCATTGATTAATAATTCTTTCTAGCAGGATTTCACCAATGACGTGGTGTGAATAATACCAAGAAATATAGAATATGCTAGTAATAACAATGAAATTTTGAGACTGAACAATTTCACTATGTAGCAAATCGAACACTCCTAAATCTGAAGCGAGAATAATATACCATCTAGCAGTAATCTTAAAGAAAAACACGTAATCTTCATTTCCATCGGTCCTTCAGATTGCAATTCTGTGTACATGCATTTTCAGAAATACAATAATACAAAATCCATCACCTCTGCTGTAATAAGGAAAAAACTCAGCATCAATTAAATTGTTAGTTTGCAAAAGAAAATAACAAGGAAAATAGAAGGATTATTTATACAACTACATTAAGAAGTCAGGTAATATTTAAATTAAGTAAGACAACAAGGCAGTAATGAAGTTCATTTCAAGGCTCTCATTGTGTCACCTATTTGATCAAAGGAGAAGCAATCACAATCGGACAAAGACTAGTATGCTAGAGAAACAATGAGTATAGCAGAATGAAGATGTACTCTCATCCACATTAGTACGTGAAACACAAAGTAACAATTCTAGTGTTTGCGTACAATAGGACAGTCATGCATCAGCGTTGTTTGCAACCATAGTAATACAAAACTTAAATATTCAATCAGAAAGAAGAAGAATAAGGGAGGAATAACCCACTATCCCAGTGACAGCAAACAACAAAGCGTACCAAACAGAGGAAGAAATCAATCTAATCATCCTCGCCAAGCAAGCTAGACATGGACACATGTGTAGTGCAAGATATTACTGTGATTACTTTGAATAGATGTACAGTGCAACATTGATGTTACAACATGTCAACATCAATCAGTTTTACTTGTTGCTCTTCAGGGGCGTGTGGCTTCCTGGTACAACATAGACATCAACATCATGACAATGGTTCTTACTTGGTTAACAGAGTTCACTGGAGGGAGGGATTTAGGTAGGCCAGCAGTGACAAGATTTTCTACTACCTTTGACTTTGAGTTGTCTGCATGAGCACAAGGGCGCATTGATCACTATGTTCACTTCAACACAGTGGAGGGGTAGTAGATTTAATTCTACAGAAGGGAAGGTCGTTCAAGGAATTGTTTTGCATGGGTTTTGGCCTAATGTTGCCACATGTCTGAAGGCTGCACTCCTAATTATAGAAGTTCTTCGATTGGTGGATTCAGATGAGAAGTCACCAATGTCGTTCATATATGATGAGATGGATAGCGCAAAAGATAAAATAAAACAAAATTTTAACAATGTGAAGAAAAGGTACGTTACTGTACTGACTTAGTAATTGTTAATTGTAGCTTTTGGATATGCTCTTAATCTTATTATAGTTAAGTTTGACCATTTCTATTTTTTTATCAGCCACACTCCAATATGTAATATAATTGATGAAAGGTGTCGTACACAACTTCATAGGCCGCTGCATGCTGCTGCATATTATTTGAATCCACAATGCCACTATGGTGATAATTTCAAGCCTGCTGAAGTAAAATGTGGCGTGTACACTTGTCTTGAAAAGATGGTTTCAGATTGAGATGAAAGAGTCAAGATAGATCTATAGGTTGATTCATTTAGGAATGTTGAGGGTGTATTTGGAATGCAATCGGCTATTACGACAAGAACTAAAAAGAGGCCAGCAAATTGGTGGGATTCGTATAGAGATTATTGCCCTGACTTGCAGAGGTTTGCAATCAGAGTACTGAGCTTAACTTGTAGTTCGTCAGGTTGTGAGTGGAACTGGAGTGTTCATAACAAGGTGAACGTAACCGGAGTGCTCGTAACTTGTAGTTCATCAAGTTAAGAAACTGCAGGTTTAATTCCCATTATTGGATTTCTTGCACTGTCGTACTAACAACCAATATCATTTTAATCTAGTGAAAATTGAAGTTGCAGCATTGGAAAAATCCCACACCCAACATCCAGCAATGGAATCCAAAAAAATCTAAAATTGTACCCCTAAATACATCTGCAACTCAAGTACAACCAAGCCATTTGCCGAGCTACACTCACCATCTGATGAGATCAATGCTGCCGGTGCCGTCGTCGAGCATGAAGGGGATGTCCCTGTTCCGCTCCGCATTGCCGCTGACCATCCCCACGAGATTAACCTGCAGATCCCCCAACCCAAATAAGAAAATGTATAAGAACTCAATCCCGACGAACAAAAGGGATGAGGAGAAGCGTGTGGGGGTTGGCTGATTACTCACTCACGTTGGCTCTCCGCTGGACGGATCTGGATCTGTACCCGCCGCCGGATGGAGAAGGATCCATGCTTGCCACCGGAAACCTTGGGTACTTCCAAATCTGGCAGTCCATCCCAGCGCCACCGCTGCCGCCTCAGATCAAAGGGTAGCACTGGGCCACAGTATCTCAACACCGCGATCTAAATGGGAGGGGCATGGCATGGGGTATATAGGGAGGGGTCTGGCGCGGGATAGATGGGGAGGTGTCCGACGCAGGATAGATGGGGAGAAGCCGGCGCGTGGTGGTTCAGCGTCGGCGCCGCCGGTGCCGACATGGAGCGACGCGAGGAGGATAGGTGGAGTGGCGGCGGCTGATGGTTGGTATGGGAGGAGATGGGAGAAGGGTAAGGTGAATTAGGGTTAAGAATGGATAGGCTCCAAAATTTTGACTCCCCACGTTGGCGACTTAAAATTTCTTTCACTCGCGCGCTATGTTTGTTTTCGTCTTTGTTTCTTATCACATCTCACTGACATGTGGGACAAACAAAGGGCACACACAACACATCAGCAGAAGCCCCATCCGTGACGGTCCAATGGTGTATTGAAGGGGGGGAAAGTAGGTCCGAGTAGGCCTGCTTGGTCGATTCATGACGGTTTCCGTGACAGTCCTTCAACGTCCATCATAAAGGGGCTACCGTTTTGTAGCCCATTCACATTTTCCTGGTCTGTGATTGTTTTTGTGATGATTTCGAAAAACGTCATCAGAGATCCGTCACGGATTAACAGATTTCTTGTAGTGCCTCCCACTCAAGCTTAAAGGACCAGCTTGGCATTGTCTTAACAGCTTGCCAGAAGGATCAATCAGTTGTTGGGAGGACCTGGAAGCCGCATTCCTCGACAATTTCCTAGGCACTTATGTGAGACCACCAGACGCCGATGACCTAAGCCACGTAATTCAGCAGCCAGAGGAATCGGCCAGGCAATTCTGGACATGGTTTCTAACAAAGAAAAATCAAATAGTCGATTGTCCGGACGTAGAGGCCCTAGCAGCCTTCAAGCACAATATCCGTGACGAGTGGCTTGCCCGGCACCAAGGACAAGAAAAGCCGAAATCTATGGCAGCACTCACGACACTCATGACCCGCTTTTGGCGGGAGAAGACAGCTGGCTTGCTCGTAGCAACAATATGACCAAGAACCCTGGTAATTCGGATACCAGGGACAGTAGCGGCAGGTCGCGTCCCAACAAGCAGAAGCGCCGCATTAACGGCGACAATGCTGAGGATACGGCAGTTAATGCCGGATTCAGAGGCTATAAATCCGGTC
This sequence comes from Triticum aestivum, assembly GCF_018294505.1. Classification (NCBI taxonomy): domain Eukaryota; kingdom Viridiplantae; phylum Streptophyta; class Magnoliopsida; order Poales; family Poaceae; genus Triticum; species Triticum aestivum. The sequence continues at coordinate 113,753,275 of NC_057809.1, read as the reverse complement.
AGTGGAAAAAGCCATTCAAAAGGAATCCTAGGGGCCCGTCCAGTTTGGACCGAATACTCGATCGCTTGTGCCAAATACATGGCACCCCCGAAAAGCCGGCCGATCACACCAACACGGATTGTTGGGTGTTCAAGCAGGCAGGCAAGTTAAATGCCGAAAATGAAGACAAGGGGCTGCATAGCGACGACGATGAGGAGCCCCGGCCGCCGAACAACAGTGGGCAGAAGGGTTTTCCCCCACAAGTGCGGACGGTGAACATGATATACGCAACCCATGTCCCCAAAAGGGAGCGGAAGCGCGCGTTAAGGGACGTATACGCGGTAGAGCCAGTCGCCCCAAAGTTCAACCCACGGTCCTCCTGTCCGATCACCTTTGACCGAAGGGACCATCCCACTAGCATATGTCATGGCGGATTCGCCGCATTGGTTCTAGACCCAATTATTGACGGATTTCATCTCACTAGAGTCCTTATGGACGGCGGCAGCAGCCTGAACCTGCTTTACCAGGATACAGTGCGGAAAATGGGCATAGATCCCTCGAGCATTAAGCCCACCAAAATGACCTTTAAAGGTGTAATACCAGGTGTAGAAGCCAACTGTACAGGCTTAGTCACACTTGAAGTGGTCTTCGGATCTCCGGATAATTTCCGAAGCGAGGAGTTAATCTCCGACATAGTCCCATTCCGCAGTGGCTATCATGCACTGCTCGGGCGAACCGCATTCGCCAAGTTCAATGCGGTCCTGCACTACGCATACCTTAAGCTCAAGATGCCAGGCCCTCGAGGAGTAATTACGGTCAATGGAAACACCGAACGCTCCCTCCGAACGTAGGAGCACACGGCGGCCCTTGCAGCGGAAGTACAAAGCAGCCTCTCCAGGCAGTTCTCCAGTCCGGCCATTAAACGTCCGGACACCGTCAAGCGTGCCCGGAGTAACCTACAACAAGACCGCCTGGCACGTTCCGAGCAGGCATAGCAATGCGGCCCCAACCCCAGCCCTCGCAACAATGCGACACTAGTGCTTCGCGTACATAACTATGCTCTAGAAATACCATGGGTACAGGGGGAGGGGCACCATCATGGCACGCCCGAAACACGGCTTAAACCGCACCAGGGGCTGCCGATTTTTTAATTTTCTCTTACTTTTAGGACTCCATCCTTCGGAAGGCCTGTTCGGCAGTTCAATTACCACACAAAAGATGCAAGAACCAGGGAAGCAGACAAGCCACGCCGCATTACGGAACTCCCAGGTGTTCTCTATCACGAGCAGTATTCCTGTTTCGCATACCATTCCGCAGCCTGCCCCTGGAATGGACATGTTAAATAGTCCAACCTTTTGCTTATCGCATTATTTGTATCGTTCTGCTTTGATCGCAGCCCTTTTTAATAAACAATGCATAGCTTTTGTCTATTTTTGCATTACCTTTTTTAATAATAAATGTATGTTCCTTAACGACATGTTGCACCCGTACACTTTGGTACGGCCAAAATACGCCAGGGGCTTTAATACCCCTCAATATGGTGTGAGAAGTCCGAACACCTTCACAAGTGCGGCACCCCGAACATATAGCATTATATGCATCGGCTCCGAATCATGTCTTGGGTCAATAGTTGGGTTTGCCCGGCTCCTATGTTTTGGTGCCTTACGTTCCGCTATATCGGCTAAGGTAGCACTAGCAGAACCACTGCGATTGTGCCCCAGTTGAGCTGGGTCGAGCACCTCAGTGGAGAAAGCTAAAACTGACTGTCATGATGAAGCGAGAGTTGGTCACTGTTCGAGAGGTTTTTTTGAGTCCCTAAAGACTTATGCCGCTTAGGGCGAGGAGTCGGCTCTATCCGGCCAAGGCGTGGATAGCGCCCCGAACTCGGTCTTCCGAATACCAGGGGCTTCACCGAAATTTAAAATTATAGATTTCTATGGCTAAGTGAGAGTGTTCACTCGTTACAGTCTGATTGCCTTGTTCGTTGGGCTGAGCGCCTCCCTCGAAGGACCCAAACATGGGAAAAAGAGCGCTCAGGTTTATCCCCGAACACCCCAACACTAGCGGCACGGGGGCAGAAGCCGACGACTCACCATCTCTCAGAATTGATAAACAGCCGCACAGAAGGTAATATTTTAAATTCCAACAGCATTGCTTAGCGCATATGAACAAGTTTTCAGCGCACAGGACAAAAACGAGCGAGTTTTACTCAAAAATTACATCCCTGGAACATTCATCCGCCATAAGGCGGGCACCATTCAGAACATCCTTATAATAATTCTCGGGCGTGCGATGCTCCTTCCTCGGCGGTGGCCCGTCCTTCACAAGCTTCTTAGCATCCAGCTTGCCCCAGTGCACCTTAGCACGGGCAAGGGCCCTACGGGCACCTTCAATGCAGACGGAGCGCTTGATGACTTCGAGCCTTGGACAGGCCTCCACCAGCCGCCGCACCAGCCCGAAATAGCTCCTAGGCAGAGCCTCTCCAGGCCACAGCCGGACCATGAGGCCCTTCATGGCCTGTTCGGCCGCCTTGTGGAGCTCGACTAGTTGCTTCAGCTGGTCACTCGGGGGCACGGGGTGTCCGGCCTTAGCATACTCAGACCAGAACACCTTCTCTGTCGAGATGCCCTCCTCGGCTCGATAGAATGCGGCGGCATCGGACACACTCCGGGGAAGATCTGCGAACGCTCCTGGAGAGCTCCGGATTCGGGTAAGTAACAAGTAACTCACGCTTATGTGTTCGCTTTGCATAAAGAATGCCTTACCCGCTTCTATCTTCTTCACCTCATCCAACTCCTGGAGGGTCTTCTGGGATTCGGCCTTGGCAGACTTGGCATTTTCAATAGTCGCCGCGAGCTTGGACACTTGCGTCTTTGAGTCAAGCTCCAAACTCTCATGTTTTTTCATGAGAACCTGGAGCTCTTGCTGCCCCTTGCAAACCTGGGCCTCATACTTCTCCCGCTCGGTACGCTCCACGGCCACCCTCTTCTCGTCCTCGAGCAGCGCTTGCTTAAGGGTCGCCACCTCAGACGTGGCCCCTACAACAGCCACGATAATCCTGCCATTTTTTGCAATTGCACCTTTTATATATATATATATATATATATATATATATATATATATATATATATATATATAAAGAAGGTATTTCTTACCTTCCTTTTCCTCAAGCTGCTTCTTGGCACGCCCGAGTTCTTGCTCGGACTGCTCGAGCTTCTGCTTCAGCGTGTCCACTTCCGCAGTCAATGTGGCGGACGCCAGCAGAGAAGCCTGCATACGCATATTGACTCCTTTTCGTTAGACTCCTGCGAATGTTATTTGATCCTCTATTTGGCTTTTCTTCCCGAACGCCAAACAGAGCATCAGGGGGTACTGTCTATGCGGTAATATTATTTACACATTCTTTACTTACCTCAAAGCATGTTAAAAGGCTAGTACAAGCTTCAGTCAGTCCGCTCTTGGTGGACTGAACGTTCTAGACCACCGCACTCATAATGGTACGGTGCTCTTCGTTGATGGAGGCGCCTTTGAGCACCTCCAACAGATTGTTCGGTGCCCCCGATTGGACGGGGGTCACCGGCACGGTGGGCTTGCTCCTCTTGGAAGGAGGTCGCCCGCCGGACTCTGGAACCTTTAAAGGTTCCGGAGCGGTGTCCGGCCTTGAGCCGGACTTGGATCCCTGAGGGGTTTTATCCCCTTCACTCCTGGAGTCCGGGAGGTCGCCTTGCGGATCCTCCAGGACCACCTCCTCCCGGCTTGGAACCTGTTGGGAGAACACTTCGGCGTCGTCCGTAGGGCGGGGGGAGGTAGCCGCCGGAAGTGAATTCACATCCGACGAGTCCAGTGAACCGCTCGACGAAGCGTCGAGCCGGTCTTTGGGTGGGTTGCATAAACATATTCGACATTAGGGAAAGCTGTGCAATAAAGGAATACTATGAATTACTCTGGTATCCGGATACTTACGATTTTGCCAGGGGCTTGGCCCTGGGCTGCCACTCCTCTCCGCCATCGTCGGTGTCGGTGGAGTAGTCCAGAGGAAGGGTTTTCCCCTTCTTGGACCCCTCGGCCTCCCCAGTGGGGGCGGCCTTCCTTTTCTTCTCTCCTCCTGCTGGAGGGGGAGAGCTCTTTTCTTCTTCCTCCTCGTCTTCACGGGAGGAATGCGCCTCGGAGCCGCCGGATGATGAACCCGACACCTCCTAGCACCAGGCACTTTTTCGAGTCCCCGTGGCCTTCTTCGTGGCCTTCTTCTCCGGCACCACATAGGGTGCTGGAACCAGCAGCTTTGCCAAGCGGGCATTGGCTGGGTCTTCGGGCAAAGGAGCTGGACAGTCGATCTGTCCGGACTTCGCCTTCCAACTCTGTCAAAGGTGAGGGAGCTTAGATCCTACACAGAGTTAAACTATGGAAAACTAATACCCTGTAAAAGGTACAAACAACTTACCGCGCTAGCGTGACGCTGCGTGCTGAATCCGCGATCCTCGGTAGCGGATGTAGGAGCCTCGGTGCCCATGAAAAGCACCTTCCAGATATCTTCGTACGTCGTGTCGAAGAGCCTGCTCAGAGTTCGATGCTGCGCCGGGTTGAACTCCCACAGATTGAAGGCCCGTTGTTGACATGGGAGGATCCGGCGGATGAGCATAACCTGGACTACGTTGACAAGGCTGAGCTGCTTGTCCACCAGGGTTTGGATGCATGTTTGCAGCCTAGTCACCTCTCCTTTGTTGCCCCACGACAGGCCTGTCTCCTTCCAGGACGTGAGCCGCGTTGGGGGTCCGGATCGGAACTCGAGGGCTGCAACCCACTCAGGGTCGCGCGGCTCGGTGATGTAAAACCACCCCGATTGCCACCCCTTCAGGGTCTCCACAAAGGAGCCCTCGAGCCATAAGACGTTGGGCATCTTGCCCACCATAGCGCCTCCGCACTCCGCCTGGTTGCCGCGCACCACCTTCGGCTTGACATTGAAAGTCTTGAGCCATAGGCCGAAATGGGGGCGGATGCAGAGGAAAGTCTCGCACACGATGATAAACGCCAAGATATTGAGGACGAAGTTCGGGGCCAAATCATGGAAATCCAGGCCGTAGTAGAACATGAGTCCCCGGACGAATGGGTGGATCGGAAAGCCCAGTCCGTGGAGGAAGTGGGGTAGGAACACTACCCTCTCATGGGGCCCTGGGGTGGGGAGGAGCTGCCCCTTTTACTAAAGACATCATATACACAATATTCAAGACCATGTTCTTAGTTCAAACATCATATATGTGAATGCCCTGTGCTTAGCATATGAATCACACATGTGAATTAAATCTTGCGATCCTAATTACTTAGATAACATGTATGTGAATTATGTCATGCGAACATATTACTAAAGACATCATATAATTATCTCATGCCATCCTGTTTAGTTAGTCATCATATCTTTGAATTATGTCATGCAATGCTATCCAGTTTAGATAGACATCATATCTGTGAAATTATGTCATGCTATCTATTTTAGTTAAACAATATACATGTCAACTATTTCATGCCCTCTTTTTTCCACACTATCACTAGTAGAAAAAGGGGCTTTTGTCCCGGTTGGTAACGCCCTTTAGTCCCGGTTTTCGAACCGGGACTAAAGGGTCGGTACTAATGCCTCTCCCCTTTAGTCCCAGTTCTTACACGAACCGGGACTAAAGGGCACGGCCACGTGGAGCTCCACCTTTAGTCCCGGTTGGTAACACCAACCGGGACTAAAGGAAATTTTATGATTTTTTTTTGAATTTTTTTTGAATTTTTTTTTATTTTTTTTTATTTTCAAATTTCTAAATTATTTTAACCTCTAGTGTGTGTAATCACCACCCCTCATCACTGCTCAATTTATCCTCTAATCACCCCTCATCATTCCAAATCATCTAACTTCCGAACGGTCACCCATCCTCCACTCCCCCAGCCTGAGCATGCTTAACTTCCGGGTTCTATTCTCTCTCGTTTCCAAGTCTGCACTTGTTGTTTTCCTGACAATAGTAAGATGTCAATCCTATTAACCTTCATGAATTTTGCTTGAGCATGAAGTGACACATTTCACTGTTTGAGTTTGAAACTATTGTTTTAAAAAATAATAATTATTTAGTAACACTAATATTTCTTGAATAATTAGTTTGACCATTGTTTGACCATAGTTTGACCAGATTTGACCAAAATTCAAAATAACTGAAATAATTATTTAGTAGCACTAATATTCTAGAATAATTAGTTTGACCATTATTTAGTAACACTAATATTGTAGAATAATTATTTTGATTTTTTCCACTCTAGATCTTAAAAGCCCCGTAACTTTTTTCCTGTTAGTATTTTGAGCATTTTGAAAATGTTTAAGAGGGTTCCCCCAGTTAAATTCGGATGTAACCTTTCGAGTAGATGATTTTTCATATAAATTTTTTTAATCCGAGTTCGTATGCAAAAGTTATGCCCATTTTACTAAATTCCAGAGAAATTTTGCAAATAAAGTCAAAATTCATATTTGTAAATTTTCCCAACAACTAGACCACATATCACATGGGAAACTTAATTTTTTTAATTTTTTGACATTTCCATCATTTTCTTTTGTTTTTTCTAAAACAGAAAAGGCGGTCCACCGGGGGGGGTTTGAAAATGGGACCTTTAGTACCGGTTCATGCCATGAACCGGTACTAATGCCTCAAAACCCATTAGTACCGGTTGGTGGCACCAACCGGTACTAAAGGTCTAACCTTTAGTCCCGGTTGGTGCCACCAACCGGTACTAATGGGCATCGCACCCTTTAGTCCCGGTTCGTGGCACGAACCGGGACTAAAGGGCCCAGGTGAACCGGGACTAATGCCTTAGCCGCACGAACCGGGATAAATGCTCACATTAGTCTCGGTTCTTGACTGAACCGGGACTAATGTGAAAACTGCCCTGGACCAAAGCCCTGTTTTCTACTAGTGTATCTATTGCATCTGTCTCTTATACAATGTCTGTACATTCAACTATGTTTCCTATTTATCAGCCATTTGAATTGGAGCGGGTGATGGCAGTATCTAGCGGAGTAAAAAACACGGTCTTCAAATAAAACTGTGCTACCACTTGGAGATAGCACCCCGGTTGTACATGCATGAGAATCGGACCTAACACACATAACCCAGACTCTCACAGATTGTGCCCCTACTGCGATGGACAGAGAACCAGCTTCACCCAATCTAACCCCAACCCCAGCAGATAGTAACCCAGTTTCTGTTGACATAGCACCATCTCCACCACATAGCTCCCAAACAAGAGCAGTTAGTAAGGCAGCTCCAGTGCCCAAAGCGCAAGTACTACCACAGCGAACCCCAACTCCACCAGTTAGTACACCTATTCCTGTGAAGGAAGTACAACCAGCCATTCATAGTTTAGCACCTATCGCATTTTATGTTGTTAAATCCTCTGGGCATATCTTCCCATCATGGAAATATTATACTGAGGATGAAGGAAAATGCCAGTTGCAGGTGTTTGTCCAGGAGTTATGTGTAAGTAATGTTATTCATGACAATTACTTTGCTTTGTACCATACATTCTACGTCCATGATGGTTATAATACAACAAATTTTCCCATTTTTCTCTATAGAGAAGGACCGATTTGGAAACTCAGGACGAGGTAACATGTGCTAATACCTCTGCTATCTTCAATAATGCTTGGTGGTATTATCAGAATTACCTGAAGAAAGCGTATTTCACTAGCAAAGAAACTCATCAAATTCCCTTACATTCTCCTAAGACACATTTACTGGACGATGACTGGAAACGCCTTATTCTGTACTGGTCTCGGACCAAGAATGTGGTAAGGTTTATGAGCTCATTTTTTATTTTTAAGTACTATATGCTTGCATCTTACTGTACTCTGTTCATGTAGAACAAGTGCTTAAACCTGACGAACAACTGTTCTCATTTAAGATTCCATTGCTATCGTGCACACTGCTTTGCTATTGTATCACTGTACTTACTCATACAAACTTATTTATAAACTGAAGGATCCAATCAGAACTCCAATGGCACAACAGGTATGTTTACGCATGTTTCTTTAACAGGTTTGCTCTTATAAATAGCTCTATTGATTTCAATTTCAATTGTGTATACAGTTGACTTCTCATATCATGCACATTAATAGCATCACAATAGAGCCAATAGTGTTGTTGTACATGTAGACCCATGGTACCCATCTGAAATCTTGTTGTGCCGTATAGTTTCCCATGATTTGTATTCTTTCAGTGCTGCTTTCTCTTAGAACTGATATGATTTGAACTGATATGATTTGTATTCTTTCAGCTCTATTTTGATTTGGCAAGACAATGCAATGACCATAGGACATAGATATATGTTCGTTTGATGCTTTTATAATGTACTACTTGGCAATAGAAGACTTGGTAGTTTAATCTTGTCCACCTTACTAATGAATTGGTTCACTGAAATGAGTTTCGTATACTAGTACATGCTAAACCTGTTATGTTTCGGCTTGTTTCTTCTTTTAGAATGCTCACAAAATATTAGGGAAGAGTGCCTTATTAAGCAATTTTAAAGGAAGTAATGCAGATAAGGTTGAGGATAGTGAGACATCCTTGTTGGTCTCCAACAAAGCTGATAAAACCGCTAAGGAAAACTATCTTGAAGATAGTGAGATAACCCCAAAGTCCTGTCTTGGTGTAGTGTTCAAGTTACTGGCCACTACCGCTGGCACAAGCTATTCAAACTCACTGTCTGAATCAGTTCGGCTTCTTGAGTCTTAACTACAAGCTGAAAGACATCGATCAGCTGTGCTAGACAAGAAGCCGAAGGACTATGGAAGACCCTGGAGCATTCAAATGCATACTTTCTGGTGCAACAGCAAGCGTTGGAGGATTTTAGCACCAAACATGAGAAATCTAATACGCTTGCTAAGCTTATTGCCAGCATGGTGGATACCCAGGATAATGTTTCTTGAGCTCTTCTGTTGTCGCGTTTATTTGCACTGGTGGCCAATTTAGATGGCCAGTGTATATAATATGCTGCTTTGTTCCCTATATTTGCACTGATGGCGAACTTTGATGCCCAATGGACGTAATATGTGTAATAGCCGTAATAGCCTAGCGTTAGTTGGTTGCTTATTTATTTCCTTATTTTCTTGTTTAGTTGTTTGCTTGTGTAGGATCGAGAAGAGGTGTCTAGAGGGGCGGTGATTAGACCCTCAACAAGGAAAAGTAGCAGGTTTTAATTTCTTTAAGTTAAGGTGGAGTTTTATCACAAGTGAAATATTCACAATACATCTCAAGCAAGCATGGAAAGAGTATAAGTGCAGAGGAAAGTAAAGCATGCAACTTGCAAGAAAGTAAAGGGATGGGATTGGAGTGTGCAAACACAATTGGAGACACGGAGATTTTTGGCGTGGTTCCGATAGGTGGTGCTATCGTACATCCATGTTGATGGAGACTTCAACTCATGAAGGGTAAAGGTTGTGTGAGTCTACAGAGGGCTCCACACACGAAGGGTCCATGAAGAAGCAACCTTATCTATCCCACCATGGCCATGGCCCACAAAGGACTTGCCTCACTTGGGTTGATCTTCACGAAGTAGGTGATCTCCTTGCCCTTACAAACTCCTTGGTTCAACTCCACAATCTTGACGGAGGCTCCCAAGTGACACCAAACCAATATATGAGACACCACTCTCCAAAAGGTAATAGATGGTGTGTTAATGATGAACTCCTTGCTCTTGTGCTTCAAATGATAGTCTTCCCAAAACTCAACTCTCTCTCACAGATTTGGATTTGGTGGAAAGATGATTTGAGTGGAAAGCAACTTGGGGAAAGCTAGAGATCAAGATTCTTGTGATTGGATTGGAATATCTTGGTCTCAACACATGAGTAGGTGGTTCTTTCTCAGAAAATGAATGTTGGAAGTGCAGGCATGTTCTGATGGCTCTCTGCACGAATGGAGGATGGGTGGAGGGGTATATATAGCCTCCACACAAAATCTAGCCATTACACACAATTCACCAAATTCGGTGGGACCGAATCGAGAAACTTGGTTAGGCCGATATGGTTTAGAATGTGAATGTTAGAGTTTTTCGGTGGGATGAATATGATAACCTCGGTGGGACCGATGTGCTAGGTTTAAGGTAAAACCTGAACTCGGTTTGACCGATTACACAAACTCGGTGGGACCGATTTTGGTAATAAGCGAAACGGAGAGTTGGTCAAGCAAACTTGGTGGGACCGATTGCATATTTCGGTGAGACCGAAATTGATGCAACAGGAAACAGAGAGTTTGCAAGCCCATCTCAGAGATCGAGATCCCATCTGTGAGACCGAATTGATTAGGGTTTCTAGCAGAGGCTATGTCAAGTGAACTCGGTGGCACCGGATAGATCAAATCATTGGGGCCGAGTTTGACATTAGGTTTGGGACATATGTGGAAATGAGAAAGTGGTTGAGGGCTTTGGAGCATATCACTAGCAAGAAAGCCATTAAGCAACACACTAGTGCAGAACCAGGCAATAGCACCGGTTCGTAAGGCCCTTTAGTGCCGGTTTGGTAACCGGCGCTAAAATGTAGGCACTAAAGGCCCCCCCTTTAGTACCGGTTCAGCATGAACCGGTGCTAAAGGGCAACCACGTGGCACGAGCCAGCTTCGGGGGCAGGGAGCCCTTTAGTACCGGTTGGTGTCACCAACCGGTATTAAAATGTTGGGGGGTTTTCGGTTTATGATTTCTTTTTCATTTAATTTTGTGTTTTCCATTTAATTATTTTTCGTTTGCTGGTATTTTACGATACTACATATTGTACACGTTATGCATATATATAAATAGAATTTCTAGTAGAACCGATCATAATATATACATATATATATCATCGAATGTCTCACAACCACCATTAATTAATTCACACATATATACACACATGTATATATATACAATTTCTCCTAATTGGTGCCTTCGGAGCCAGTGGCATTAGCCTAGCTAATTGGTGCCTTCGGAGCACGATAACAACTGGAAGTGGTTCATGGGGGCGGTAGTGGGTAATAGTATTCTCCTTTGGGATCTATGACCTGGTCGAGCAAAAATCCCGCTATTTCCTCTTGAATTGCTTCTATGCGGTCCTGTGCTAGGAGCTTGTCCCGCACCTCTTTGAAATTTTAAGAAGGAGATCAATATGCATGTGTATTAGTTGTGTGACTAGATATCGATAATGGTGTAAAAATTGTGAATAGTGTTCTGACAATCGATATCGTACCCACTCCTGTCTTTGAGATTTGCTCCTTTCGGACGCCATCATGCGAATGTTCTCGCAAACGTAGTATGCACATAGATCATTCCCCGGCGCCTGCTTCAGGGCCTTTACGAGAATGGAATTTGATCAGATAATAATTAATCAAGCATGATAATTAAAGAGATGGCAGCTAGCTAGTACTACTTAATTACTTACCTTGGGTCGATACCATTTCAGATTTTGTTTCCATGGGCCTGGAGTGGCCCTGATGAACTTTGCCCAAGCCCTGCCCGCCGACAAAGAAAATGAATAAATGGGTTATTAAATAGTTGTTATCAGGAAATGACGAACTAATTAAATAGGCCGAGATATAGTTAATAATGATTGAAATTACCTGTTGACTATCCCCTTCACGATGGTGTAGTCACTTGCTTTCTTAAGTAGTGAGTCTAGTACTTCGACTGTTCCTTCATCAACTTTAATGATTAACAAGATCCAGTGAAATCTGCATGCACACAGTTTGCATGTCTTAATTAAGCGGGCATATGTAAGCAAAAACATGTAGCTATAGCTAGTAGGGAAAAACAGAATTTATAGTACAAGACAGTGTGACTCACTAGAAGTTGTAAGGAGGTAGTATATCTTCATTGTATATTGAGTGCCTTGAAGAACTGTAGCATGCTTTCCTCTACACTTTTTCGTGATATGGATCTATTTTCCATGTGTATTCATTAATGGTATTTGGGTCAACGAACCCAATGCCATAGCGTCCACCTTTTTTCATTTCATAAATCTTCATCCTACATAATACCACAGAAAAGAATATAGTGAGGATAATTACAGGTAATGATTGATCAAAATGATCACTACAGCTAGCTTGGGACTTAAATTACAAAAAGAAATCCCTTACAGACAATAGCAACTGACGATAGATTTGTCGAGTGCGTCTTTATTGTATAGCTGAAATAGTTCTGAATACTCAACGGTCACAGCTTTCTCATGGTAGTAATGCTCCTTGTTGACATTCACCATGAGGGACTCTCGATAGGAAATCTTGGTAATGTCCATGTACCATTGATGCAATTCATACATTCTCGTTGGGAGCTTATTGACCTCCTCTGGCTCGACCGAAGGTTGGCCCCGGGCATATTTCCGTTTTATTTCCTCCTCTCTAGTCGGAGACATGGGCTCGATATCGAGGAGTTGTCCAACAGTGATCCCGATCGATTCAGCCTGCGCAATATGCTCCTCGGTTATTACCACATCGCCCACCCCAGGAACGTTAACGGCTTGCCAACAATAATATTGGGCGCGCCTACTCTCATGTGTTGTTGGCACAACAAGCGGGGGGATTGATTGCGCCGCCTGTTCTCCCAGCTGGGGAACGGTTTTACCGCTCCTTTTGCCAGCTGATTTGCTCGAGCTCGAGCTCGCCTCTTTCTGTAGACGTGCTCGATTTAACTTCTTGATGTGGCGCTCATAGTCTATGTCAACAGGATTGGGAGCTGGTGGTCTAGCCATACGAATGAAGTGGTCAATCTTTTCCACAACCACTTTCTCCCTTGGCGGCGGTGGCGGTTTCGGTGCAAAATGGGCTTCCACCTCGGCCTTCGATATGGCTACGTTTTCCTCCACGGACTTGTCGTAAGGCCTCTGCGGAAGAGGCGTGAGGCTTGGACCATATTGAAATCGCTTGCCTCCGCCTGTACCACCAGTACTACCTCGAGTTGTACCGCTATGCACCATAGCTGAGGAGGCTCTCTTCTGTGATTGCTGAGGCGGCGAAGACGGCTGACGTGGCTGAGTTTGAGGAGGAGGAGTGGCCTGAAGCTGTGCCGGACTTGAAGGAGGAGTGGCCTGAAGCTGTGCCGGACTTGGAGGAGGAGTGGCTTGACGCTTTGCCGGACTTGGAGGAGGAGGAGTGGCCTGAAGCTGTGCCGGACTTGGAGGAGGAATGGCCTGACGCGTTGGTGGACTTGGAGGAGCAGGAGTCTACTGACTCTGTGGCGGACTGCGATGAGGAGTTGGATGACGCGGTGTCGGTGGCCTTCGAAAGATGATGCAATCCTTTCTCCATAGGATGATACGATGGTTGGCCTCTCCTAGTGTGTGCTCATCGGCACCTCCAGGAATGTCAAGCTCTAGCCCCGAATATTGGTCCACCACCTCATCAACCAAGACATGAGCATAGCCCAATGGAATCGGGTTGCAATGGAAGGTTGCCTCGGGGGGATTTGTAAAAGCAAGGGCGTCCGCCACCTTCATGGATATGTTCTTCATTTTGAAGTGTAGCTCGCAGTTAGTGTTCTCCATGATGTCATCCACTGGGTAGCTATCCAGCAATGCATCGCCCGGGGCGGAACCCACGCTGCTTCTCAGCATGGATGGGATGGTGATATCCAATGCTGGATCATCCGCTAGCTAGTGCTGCTGCTGAGACCCCCTTTGCTGGCTAAGTGAGTCGATCTGCTCCTACTGCCGCTAGAATTTTACTGCCAAGTCCGCCTGTGCTGATTCTAGGCCTTGAAGGCGTTCATAGTCTAGCTTCCTCTACTCCTCCTCCATCTTCCTCTTCTTCTCCTCCGCAATCTTCTTTCTCGCACGGGTTCTGTAGTCGGCGTTCCAGTCCGAAAACCCCTCATACCACAGAATAGCGCCCATGCCTTGTGTTCTTCCCGGGCGTTCAGGATTTCCCAGGGCACGCGTAAGCTCGTCGTTCTCTCTGTTGGGATCGAACAACCCCGATCGAGCCTCTACTATTGCAACAAGTAGCTTATCTTCGGCTCCGTCCAGACATGCCTTCTTCGAAACTTTGCCTGCCTTTGGGTCCAACTCCCCCCCATGCGCATAGAACCAAGTCCTGCACCTGGGGGGGCCAGCTCAATGTTTCTGGAGTGACACATGCATCCAGCATCTCTTTCTCAGACTTATCCCACTTAGGCATTCCCACCGCATAGCCACCTGGCCCCAGCTTATGGAACTTATCCTTTTTTGCGGCATTGGCCTTGTTTATTCTGTACCGTTCCTTAGATAATTCGAATCCTTGAATTTCACGAAATCGTCCCAATGAGCACTTTGCTTCTCTAGTGTTCCCTCGAATACTGGAGTCTTCCTTCCTCCCTTGACGTACTTGGCCCATTCACGAATCTTGTGGTTCTTGAATGCAACCGCCATCTTCCTAAGAGCAGCGTCCTTGACTTTCTCCACATCTGCATCTGTGAAATGATCTGGTAGGGTGAAATGTTCCATGAGCATTTCCCAAAGCAAATGTTTTTGTCTGTCATCGACAAAAGTAACTCCTAGGCGTGGCTTTGTTGGCTCTCTCCATTCGTGAAGGGAGATCGGGAGTTGGTCCTTCAAAAGAACTCCGCACTGACGAATGAACTTGTCCGCAATCTTCTTAGGCGCTAATGGTTCGCCATTAGGTCTGATTGCCTTGATATTGTACTTTACGCCCTCCTTCAACTTTTTGTTCGGGCCTTGTTTCGTCCTATTGCCTGAAGATTTGCTCGATCCGGATGGCTGAAAGAAGAAAGATCGATTCGTTAATATATCTTCAAGTCATTTAAAACATGTGATGATCACCAGATGCCTGCTTATATAAATATATATACCTCGCCGGTCTTTGTTGTTTCAAGATCAACATTTTCTTCGTCATGTTCATAGTTCATGACTTCATCAATTCGGTCGTCGCGATCGAATATCATATCACCCTCCCCGGTGTTGTTTAGATATTCGGAGCCGTCATAATCTTCTTCATTCTGATCATCATCTGGCCCGCGAGGATTGCGTATGATATTGAACAGGGACTCTTCTCCCCCTCTGCCAGTATTGTCCACCATAGGTTTTGTTTAACTAATCCAAAAGAAATATATTAAAATTACAATGCATGGATGCAATCAATTAATAAGGAAAAACTGACTCAATCATAGTACATAATAAGCATCATCGAATATAATCTCGAATACGTCGTCTCGAATAATAGATATAATCTCGAATACATTGTCTCGAATTATAGATATAATCTCGAATACATCGTCTCGAATAATAGATATAATCTCGAATACATCGTCTCGAATAATAGATATAATCTCAAATACATCGTCTCAAATAATAGATATAATCTCAAATACATCGTCTCGAATAATATATAATCTCGAATACATTGTATCGAATATTATATATCGAATACATCACTGGCTAGGTAGCTAATAAAGATCGAATACTATAGAAGAATCTAGGACACTCGCGGTTCATGCGGTGCGGGCGGTGGACACCCAAAGAGAAGGAACCCTCACAGGATCATAGCTAAAGTGAGATCCCTGAAGAAACTGCCAGGTATTGGAGAACCTGCCGCCCTCTAACGCAACCATGTAGCGATGGACGTGCTCGTCCTCCTCCCTGACACGGCGACGTACCACCTCCGGCGGGGCTGTCTCCCTCCGCACCGAAACTGGTCCACGCGAACGCCACCAAACAAGATCAGGGTCGACGACGGGACCCGGGGCCGGGTTCCTCATCAAGCGGCGCGCCCCTCCAGGCAGCACCTCCCAGTGCCAGCCCAGCGGAGCCCAGTCCCGGACATGGGTCAGCTGGACGTCATCCCGGACAGGTCGACGGCAAGGATGCCGGCCGGGCATCGTCGAGAACAAATACTAGCTATATGCTCGCAAAAATTAACATTTTTTAATGATTGGATTTTGATAACTAAAATTTCTAACAGTTCTATATAACTAACATTCCTATAACATTTCTAACAATTCTATAGAACTAACATTTCTATAACATTTCTAATATTTCTATAACTAAAAAACAGAAAAAAAATATAACATTTCTATATATATAACTAACATTTGTATAACATTTCTAATATTTCTATAACTAAAAAAAGAAAAATTTCTAACTTTTTTATAACTATTTCTATAACTAAAAAAAAGAAAAATTTCTAACAATTCTAACTTTTTTGTAACTATTTCTATAACTAAAAAACGGAAAAATTTCTAACAATTCTAACATTTCTATAACATTTCTAACAATGCTACATAACTAACTATTTCTATAACTAAAAAAAAATTTCTAACATTTTTATAACTATTTCTATAACTAAAAAACTAAAAAAATGTATGTGTGTGTGTGCTCACCGGCGAGGCGAGAGGCGAAGGGGGCAGCGACGGGGACGACGACGGGCGCGGCGACGACGGGGATGGCGACGACAGGGACAGGGACGGGGCGGCGACGACGGGGACGGGGACGTACGGGCCGGGGCGGCGACGACGGGGACGGGGCGGCAATGACGGGGACGGGGACGAGGCGGGATGGGCCGGGACGGCGCGGCGGTGACGACGGGGATGACGGGGACGGGGACGACGGGGCGGGCGACGACGGGACGGGGCGGCGACGAGGGATATGGAGACGGGGGCGGCGGGCGACGGGGCAGAGGAGAAGAAGCAGATGAGAAACTAAATTTTTGAAGTGTTTTAGTTATATAGGATGGACCTTTAGTACCGGTTGGAGCCACCAACCGGTACTAAAGGCCTGTTTTGGCCAGGCCAAGCGGCGGGAACCGCACCCCCTTTAGTACCGGGTGGTGGCTCCAACCGGTACTAAAGGCCCCCCCTTTAGTACCGGTTGGTGCCACCACCCGGTACTAAAGGGGGTGCGCTGGCAAGGTGCGGTGCGGCAAGTTTAGTCCCACCTCGCTAGCCGAGGGGCGTCCGCACTGGTTTATAACCCCCCGTGCGGTAGCTCTCTCGAGCTCCTCTCCAAAGCAGGCCTACTGGGCCTACATGTTCTGTGCTGCCCTGTGGGCCTACTGGGCCTTTGCGGGCCTGCATCCTGGCCCAACAACAGGTTGGGTTTCTAGTCGTATGCAGGCCGCTCTGGCCCAGTAGGCGGGCTTTTTTTATTTTTTTGCTTTATTTATTTTTGAGTTGTTTTTTTGTGTATTTAGAGTTTCTTTGTGAATATTTTTGCTTTAGGTACAAAAAATTACAAACTTTCTATTAGTGCCCGTAGTTTTCAAATTTGAATAGTTTAAATTTTGAATTATTTGAAATTAGTGTGAATCACTAGTTTGTGAATAACTTAACTTTAAAAATCAGTAAAGGCATGAAAGAATTTGTTTGCACATAAAATTTCTTCGCGTTTCAAATGCCAAAACACATAACTACCCTAACTATTAGAGAGATTCCCTCCTGGGTGTGAAACACAGAAGAAAGTGATGATAGTGAAGCCGATCACATCCCACATCTTTGGGTGTGAAACTTTTTCTTCGCGTGTGTCCCTTTGCGCCGTTACCATGGAAAATCTTCATCATTTAACGGGATGCTCGGGTCAATATTCACTGTGAATGGAGCAATTTCATCAAACTTTTCGTAATCTTCTGACATGTCTGTCTTGTCATCCACTCCCATGATGTTTCTCTTCCCAGAAAGAACTATCTGCCACTTTGGCTCATCATACGATGCATTCGCTTCCTTATCTTTTCTTTTTCTTGGCTTGGTAGACATGTCCTTCACATAGAAAACCTGTGCCACATCATTGGCTAGGACGAATGGTTCGTCTGCATACGCAAGATTGTTGAGATCCACTGTTGTCATTCCGTACTACGGGTCTTCCGTTACCCCGCCTCGTGTCATATTGACCCATTTGCACCGAAACAAAGGGACCTTCAAACCACGTCGATAGTCAAGTTCCCATATGTCCTGTATATAACCATAATATGTTTCCTTTCCCGTCTTGGTTTCTGCATCAAAGCGGACACCACTGTTTTGGTTGGTGCTCTTCTTATCTTGGGCGATCGTGTAAAATGTATTACCATTTATCTCGTACCCTTTGAAAGTCATTATATTCGAAGATGGTAACTGGGACAGCAAGTACAGGTCATCTTCAATAGAGGTGTCATGCATGGTACGTGTCTGCAACCAGCTGGCGAAACTCCTGGTTTGTTCACGTGTAATCCAGTCATCAGACCGCTCCGGGTGTTTGGAGTGTAGCAAATTCTTGTGTTCATCCATATACGGAGCCACCAAGGCGGAATTCTGTAGAACTGTGTAGTGTGCTTCAGTGAGAGAATGTTCGTCCATACATATTATTTGTTCCCCTCCTAGCGTGCCTTTTCCATCCAGTCTGCCCTTATGCCGCGATTCAGGAACACCAATCGGCTTAAGGTCAGGAATAAAGTCAATACAAAACTCAATGACCTCCTCATTTTCATGGCCCTTGGAGATGCTTCCTTCTGGCCTAGCACGGTTATGAACATATTTCTTTAAGACTCCCATGAACCTCTCAAAGGGGAACATATTGTGTAGAAATACAGGACCCAAAACGTTAATCTCTTCGCATAGGTGAACTAGGACGTGCGTCATGATGTTGAAGAAGGATGGTGGGAACACCAACTCGAAACTGACAAGACATTGCACCAAATCATTCTCTAACCTTGGTATGATTTCTGGATCGATTACCTTCTGAGAGATTGCATTGAGAAATGCACATAGCTTCACAATGGCTAATCGAACGTTTTCCGGTAGAAGCCCCCTCAATGCAACCGGAAGCAGTTGCGTCATAATCACGTGGCAGTCATGAGACTTTAGGTTCTGGAACTTTTTCTCTGCCATGTTTATTATTCCCTTTATATTCGACGAGAAGCCAGACGCTACCTTAATACTAAGCAGGCATTCAAAGAAGATTTCCTTCTCTTCTTTGGTAAGAGCGTAGCTTGCATGACCCTGATGTATGCCGTCTTTTCCGTGCATACGTTGCTGGTCCTCCCGTGCCTCAGGTGTATCTTTTGTCTTCCCATACACGCCCAAGAAGCCAAGCAGGGTCACACAAAGATTCTTCGTCACGTGCATCACGTCGATTGCGGAGCGGACCTCTAGGTCTTTCCAATAGGGCAGGTCCCAAAATATAGATTTCTTCTTCCACATGGGTGCGCGTCCGTTAGCGTCATTCGGAACAGGTTGTCCACCAGGACCCTTTCCAAAGACCACCTTCAAATCCTTGACCATATCATGTACATCAGCACCAGTATGGTGGCGAGGCTTCGTCCGGTGATCCGCCTCACCTTTGAAATGCTCGCCTTTCTTTCTTACGGGATGCCTGCTCGGAAGAAATCGACGATGTCCCAGGTACACATTCTTCTTACAATTAGCCAAATATATACTGTCGGTATCGTCCAAATAGTGCGTGCATGCGCGGTATCCCTTGTTTGTCTGTCCTGAAAGGTTACTAAGAGCAGGCCAATCATTGATGGTCACGAACAGCAACGCCTTTAGGTCAAATTCTTCCCCCATGTGCTCATCCCACGCACGTACACCTGTTCCATTCCACAGTTGTAAGAGTTCTTCAACTAATGGCCTTAGGTACACATCAATGTCGTTGTCGGGTTGCTTAGGGCCTTGGATGAGCACTAGCATCATAATGAACTTCCGCCTCATGCACAACCAAGGAGGAAGGTTATACAAACATAGAGTCACAGGCCAGGTGCTATGGTTGCTGCTCTGCTCCCCAAAAGGATTAATGCCATCTGCGCTTAGACCAAACCATATGTTCCTTGTGTCATCTGCAAACTCCTTCCTGTACTTTCTTTCGATTTTTCTCCACTGCGACCCGTCAGCGGGTACTCTCAACTTTCCGTCTTTCTTACGGTCTTCTCTGTGCCATCGCATCGCCTTGGCATGCTCTTTGTTTTGGAACAAACGTTTCAACCGTGGTATTATAGGAGCATACCACATCACCTTGGCAGGAATCTTCTTCCTGGGGCGCTCGCCCTCGACATCACCAGGGTCATCGCGGCTGATCTTATAGCGCAATGCACCGCATACCGGGCAAGCGTTCAAATCCTCGTACTCACCGCGGTAGAGGATGCAATCATTAGGGCATGCATGTATCTTCTGCACCTCTAACCCTAGAGGGCAGACAGCCTTCTTTGCTTCGTACGTACTCTCGGGCAATTCGTTGTCCTTTGGAAGCATATCCTTTATCATTACCAGCAACTTTCCAAATCCCTTGTCAGATACACCATTCTCTGCCTTCCATTGCAGCAATTCCAGTGTGGTGCCCAGCTTTTTCTTGTCACCTACGCAATTCGGGTACAACAATTTTTTGTGATCCTCTAACATGCGCTGCAACTTCTTCTTCTCCAAATCACTTGCGCAGTTTCTCTTTGCATCGGCAATGGCCCGACCTAGATCATCAACGGGCTCATCCGATGCCTCTTCTTCAGCTTCTTCCCGCATTGCCGGCTCAGCTTCTTCCCGCATTACCGGCTCAGCTTCTTCCCTCATTGTTGTATCATCGTATTCAGGGAACCCATGGCCAGGATAGCTGTCGTCGTCCTCTTCTTCTTCATTGTCTTCCATCATAACCCCTCTTTCTCCATGCTTGGTCCAAACATTATAGTGGGGCATGAAACCGGACTCAAACAGGTGGACGTGAATGGTTCTTGACGTAGAGTAATTGTGACCATTCTTACAGCCAGCACATGGACAATGCATAAAACCATCCGCTCGCTTGTTTGCCTCAGCCGCAAGCAGAAAAGTACGCACGCCATTAATGAACTCGGGAGAGCATCGGTCATCGTACATCCATTGCCGGCTCATCTTCAATACACAGCACCGAAAACATCAAATTAATACAATACATAAAGTTCATACATAAAGATCATACAACACTTAAATGCAACAAACAAATAACTCTCTAGCTAAAGAATTTAAATGCAACAACAAATGCGATCAAGATCGCAACTAAGGTAACAATTGATCCAACAGCATAATGATACCAAGCCTCACTATGAATGCATATTTTCTAATCTTTCTAATCTTCAAGCGCATTTTCTCCATCTTAATCTTGTGATCATCGACGACATCGGCAACATGCAACTCCAATTCCATCTTCTCCCCCTCAATTCTTTTCAATTTTTCCTTCAAATCCTCGTTTTCTCTTTCAACTAAATTTAACCTCTCGACAATAGGGTCGGTTGGAATTTCCGGTTCAACTACCTCCTACATACAAATATCTATGTCAACTTGATGGGCATAATTTGTCATAAACACGAAATGCAATGAATAGTTTTAAAAGAGAATATACCACATCCGAATCATAACCCGGACAGGGCCGACGGGGACGGATATCAAAACCATGGCACTATGTATAACAAACAACGTATGGGTAAGATAATTATACGAGTAACTATATATCCAAATCACACAAACATCAATTTTTTATATAAAACTTCATGAACAAGAGGCTCACCACAAGGTGGTGCCGGCGACGGGACGTTGCGAGCGATCGACGGTGGTTACGACGGAGATTTAGAAGTTACTAAGTAAACCACACCTACATATGCAAACTAAGTGTTATTTTGACCTCAAATTGCATATAAATCAAACACTAGCAGATATATATAATTCCTCCCAAATTACTAAACTCAAAAATCAATCACTATATAAAGCATTGCACGAGCTAATCTAGCAATGAGAGATGAAAGGAAAAAGTTGCTAACCTTTGTGATCATTTGAATGGATGGGGGCCTTCAAATCTTGGGCAAAATGTGTGATGAGCTTGAGAGGAAGAGGGAAAATAACAGACAGGAGAGGGGAAAAGGGGAAGAACAGAGCGAGCTCGGGTGGACGAAGGGTCTATGTAGGACGACCTTTAGTACCGGTTCGTGATACGACCCGGTAGTAAAGGTGCTGGAGGGGCCCCGGACTGACAACATCCTGCCACCACTCACTTTAGTACCGGTTCGTGGCACGAACCGGTGCTAAAGGTTCGCCACGAACCGGTACTAATGAGAGCGGCCCGGCTAGCCGTTGGAACCGGCACTAATGTACACATTAGTGCCGGCTCAAATTCAAACCGACACTAATGTGCTTCACATTTGACCATTTTTCTACTAGTGACACCTCATCCCCTTTTAGTAGTATTGGCTTTCTATGGACTCAATGTGATCTTGGGTCACTAAAATGAAAATGAAGAGTCTTGATATTTTGCCAATATTTGTCCTTAGCATCTTGAAAGGGGTTCCACATCCTCTTGTCCAAGCCACTCCAATGTTGAACTCATCTGAAATATACTAGATAAAAGTATTGGTCCAACAAGAGGTATGTTGACATTAATTACCAAAATCACCCAGGGAGCACTTGTGCTTTCAATCTCCCCCTTTTTCGTAATTGATGACAACATACATCAAAGCTTTAGACAAAGATATGAAGAATAATAAGTAAAGCTTTGGAAAGTCGTGTAACATGCATAGGCTCCCCCTACATGTATGCAATTGTGACACCCCCAATTCAATCGTACACTAATCATACACGCAAACGTGTACGATCAAGATCAGGGACTCACGGGAAGATATCACAACACAACTCTACAAATAAAATAAGTCATACAAGCATCATATTACAAGACAGGGGCCTCGAGGGCTCGAATAAAAGAGCTCGATCATAGACGAGTCAGCGGAAGCAACAATATCTGAGTACAGACATAAGTTAAACAAGTTGCCATAAGATGGCTAGCACAAACTGGGATACATCGGAAGAGGCGCATGCCTCCTTCTGGGGATTCTCCTAAACTACTCCTGATCGTCGGTGGCGGCCTGCACGTAGTAGTAGGCACCTCCGGTGTAGTAGGAGTCGTCGTCGGTGGCGTCTGGCTCCTGGGCTCCAACATCTTGTCGCAACAACCAGGTATAGAAAAGGGGGAAAGAGGGAGCAAAGGAACCATGAGTACTAATCCAAAGTACTCGCAAGCAAGGAGCTACACTACATATGCATTGTTATCAATGAAAGGGGTAGTATATGTGGATTGAACTATAGAATGCTAGAATAAGAGGGAGATAGCTAGTCCTATCAAAGACTACGCTTCTGGCAGCCTCCATCTTGAAGTAGTAGAAGAGAGTAGATGGTAAGTTAACCAAGTATCATCGCATAGCATAATCCTACCCGGCGATCCTCCCCTCATCACCCTGTGAGAGAGCGATCACCGGGTTGTATTTGGCACTTGAAAAGGGTGTATTTTATTAAGTATCCGGTTCTAGTTGCAATAAGGTAAAGGTACAACTCCGTGTCATCCTTTTACCGAGGGACACGGCTATTCGAATAGATAAACTTCCCTGCAGGGGTGCACCACATTACCCAACACCCTCGATCCCCTTTGGTCGAACACACTTTCTTGGGTCATGCCCAGCCTCGGAAGATCAACACGTTGCAGCTCCACCTAGGCACAATAGAGAGGTCAACTTGCCGGTCTAAATCCTATGCGCACAGGGGTCTGGGCCCATTGCTCGTTGCTCACCTGCACTACGTGAACACGGCCGGAAGCAGACCTAGCCTCCCTAATAGAAGAGCAGGCGTTCCAGCCCAATCCAGCGCGCACCGCTCACTCGCTGACGTCAAGAAGGCTTCGGCTGATACCACGACATCGAATGCCCATAACTGTTCCCGCGTAGTTGGTTAGTGCGTATAGGCCACTGGCTAGACTCTGATCAAATACCAAGATCTCGTTAAGCGTGTTAATTGATGTAATCACGGATGCCGACCAGGGCCAGGCCCACCTCTATCCTAGGTGGTCTCAACCTGCTATGTCGCTCCTCCACAAAGATCCAGTCAGAGGGCTGTCGGGGAAACATCCTTTCGGTCACAATCCGTGAATCACTCGCAGGTACTCTACGAGCCAACCCGACTTTAGTCACCACAAGTATCATATATTATGTATATCAGTATATACCCGTGATCACCTCCCGAGTGATCACGGCCTGATAGTATAGCATGGCAGACAGACAAGAATGTAGGGCCACTGATGGAATACTAGCACCCTATAGTAAGCATTTAGGATTGCAGGTAACACTAAAAAAATAAGACACATCCATGAAATTTTGTGCCGAATGGAATTTTTTTGTCATACATATGACACTTCTATGACGATAATTGTGACAAAACCCGGTATCATCATAGATGTGGTGGGATCCTACTTCTATGACAAAAATCAGGACAAAAAATGGGCTTTTCGTCCTGGGCGGGCCGGAGACGCAGCTGCATGACATTCTTTGGGCCGTCCATGACGGAAAAAACCGTGGTAGAAGCGAGGGCGAGGAAATTTCAGGGAGTTCCCGGTTACGGTGGGAGGTCGGGGGCCGAGCGATGCGCGTTTCTCTCGTACATGTACGCGCGTGTGTGCGAGGCGTTGGCTCTAACTGAACCCGAGCGAGGCGTTGGGCTCTAACTGAACCCGAGCGATTGCACTGCAGGCTACGCGTTACTGAACCCGAGCGATCGATCGATGGCTGTTAACTGAACCCGATCGAGCGATTCCTTCGCTACTGCTGCTAACTGAAGCCGATCGATGCTGCTCTGGATGAACAGTGAGCGTTGCGGGGGGGGTTGGATGAACAGTGAGCGGTGGCGTTGCCTCTGGATGAACAGGACCCCGTGGTGTGGTGGAGGGCTGGATGAACAGTAGACGGTGGAGGGTGCCCGTGGAGGGGTGGTTGAACAGGACCCCGTGGTGTGGAGGGCTGGATGAACAGTAGACGGTGGAGGGGTGGTTGAACAGTAGCCGGTGGAGTAGCGCGCGGTGGAGGCTGGATGAACAGGAGCCCGTGGAGGCTGGAGGAGGTCGACGGTAGCCCGTGGAGGCTGGAGGAGGTCGACGGTGGAGATGAACAGTATCCCGTGGAGTCCCGTTTTGCGGTACGCCACACCCCTCCCGATGAACAGGACCCCCGTTTCGACCGTAGCGCTCCAACACAAGTCCGTTTCGTCCGTTTTGCGGTACGCCACACCCCTCCCGATCAACAGGACCCCGTTTCGACGTAGGAGGTCCGTTTCGTCCGTTTTGCGGTACGCCAGACCCTCCCGATGAACAGGATCCCATTTCGAACATGGCCGGTCGAACACAAGGCGTTTCCTCCGTTGTGCGGTACGCCAGGCCTCGTTTCCATCGCCTGTTCCGTCCAAGCCCTCCCGATGAACACGACCACGCATTCCGTTCCGACCCAGCCGGTTGGCTCCCACGCGTTCCGTTGCCTCCCGATGAACACGACGCATTCCGTTGCCTCCCCATGAACACGACGCATTCCGTTGCCTCCCCATGAACACGACGACGACGCTGTTTCTCCGTTCCGACCCAGCCATGTCAACGAGCCCTGGCCGTACGTATGCGCGAGTAGGCGTTCGAGACCCCGCCCGTATGTACACATACGTGGCCGTATTTTCTTTCTTGCACCCTGGCCGCTGTACGTACGTGTACATGCTACGTGCGCGCCTCTACTACGACACGTGCGCGCCTCTACATCCACCAGTATATATGTACGTACACGTTCGCGACCAGAATGACAACGCTACGTACGCTTCGACCAGGTGGGTCCCGACTGTCAGGCACTTCCTTGCGTGCGAAGATGTAGCTGGTGGGTCCCAGCAGTCAGGGGGGCGAATCGTTTTGTTTTTTTGCCCGGACGCACTTCCTTGCGTGCGAAGGCATAGCTGGTGGGTCCCAGCAGTCAGGGGGAAACGTTTTTTTCGCGAAATACGGTGGCCCGTCCGGTGGGTCCCCGCTGTCAGGTGGAGGAATAATTATTTTGCGCGTAATAAGGAGGCACTTCCTTGCTGCGGCCGTGGACCCAGCTGTCAGCGTCTCCACGCACAGTACTCTTCCGATGGAAGTCGGTCGTTGACCACATTGACCACGCCGCGCCGAGAGCACCACGGCGGTGGACGACGGCGAGGCCTAGGAAGGGGACGATACGGAGGCAGGGAAGACTCGGCAGTTGTTTCCCACGCGGAGGGGAGTACGACTGTACGAGGGTTTACTGGTTCGTCTGCCGTCGCCGGAGAATAACAGCAGGTGTGGGTGAGTAGAGGGATGGCTAGGCCAGCGATGGGAGTACGGTGGGGCGGTGAGGCCTGCGCGGCAGCACAGCCGGCCGCGGGGAGGAGGGAGCAGGCAGTCCCGCCGGCGCTTGTTTGAGCGGCTGGAGCAGGAAGAGCAGAGATTGAAGAAGCACGACGGCCGTTGGATGGACATCCAACAGTCAGTGCTTGTGCGTCAACCTTTTTTAGGAAAGCCTCAAATCTGTGGAAAACAGCATACAGCCCATCTGCCATTATTTCTAATAATTTACAGCCCATTTGCTAATTCTTAAGGTTTTTTTGGAGCCCATATTCTTTTTGTTAGCATTACAGCCCATATTGTGGCCACGGTTAAAAAATTATACGAAATTTTGCATATTTCGGTGCGGTCCGAACTGTTTTTAATCCCGAAATTTCGACTCACATTCAAACTGATTTTAAAAATAAATGTATATCAATATAAAATCCAACAAATTCTCCACGCATAAAAATTAATGTAATTTAAAATCTTGAAATGAAAAAAAGATATTTGAAACTAATTGCCGGTTTGATGTGTTTTAAAAATGTACAGCCCATTTCTCATTACTGATGGGCCATTTTCTCGGCCAGCCGAATGAAAGCTCTCCTCGTCTTGAAAGATTTGCAGCCCAACAGGCCTGACAAAGCGACTTACTTGGCAAATCACAAAAAACTGGGCTGTGGCCGTGGACCCATCCACGTACAGTACTCTTCCGATGGAAGTCGTTCCTTGACCACGTTGACCACGCCGCGCGGAGAGCACCACGGCGGTGGACGACGGCGAGGCCTAGGAAGGGGACGACGCGGAGCCGGGGAAGACGCGGTAGTGGAAGCCCGCGCGGAGAGGAGTACGAGGGTTCACTGGTTCGGCTGCGGTGTGAGGCTGCCGTCGCCGCAGGGCCTGGCCAGCGGTGGGAATAGTAGGGGGCGGTGAGGCCTCTACGGCAGCACAGCCGGCCACGGGAGGCAGGAGCATGCGGCACGACCGGCGCTGCTTTGGGCGGCTGGAGCAAGAAGACCAGAGGTTGAAGAAGCACTACGGCCGTTGGATGGACATCGTACGGTCACTGGAGCTAGAATCGTTCATATTGACTAAGTTGACAAAGCCCTTCGTCCCCGTCAACTTAGTAGGCCCACAAGTCAGCCTCCCACCAAGGTGGGTCCCAGCTAGCCGGGGGAGTATTCATTTTTGTGTGCGTAATAAGGAGGCACTTCCGGTGGGTCCGAGCTAACAGCGGGGGGGGAGACGTTTTTTTCACGAAATACGCTGGCCCGTCCGATGGGTCCCAACAGTCAGGGGGAAACGATTTTTTTCACAAAATACTGGTGGTCCGTCTGGTGGGTCCCCGCTGTCAGGTGGAGGAATAATTATTTTCCACGTAATAAGGAGGCACTTCCTTGCAGCTGTTGTGGACCCAGCTGTCAGCCTCTCCACGTACAGTACTCTTCCGATGGAAGTCGATCGTTGACCACATTGACCACGCCGCGCCGAGAGCACCACGGCGGTGGACGACGGCGAGGCCTAGGAAGGGGACGACGTGGAGCCGGGCAAGACGCGGCAGTGGATGCCCACGCGGAGAGGAGTACGAGCGTTCACTGGTTCGGCTGCGGTGTGAGGCTGCCGTCGCCGCAGAATAACAGGGGGTGTGGGTGAGTGGAGGGATGGCCTGGCCAGTGGTGGGAGTAGTATGGGGGCGGTGAGGCCTCCGTGGTAGCACAGCCGGCCACGGGAGGCAGGAGCAGGCGGCACGACCGGCGCTGCTTTGGGCGGCTGGAGCAAGAAGACCAGAGGTTGAAGAAGCACTATGGCCGTTGGATGGACATCATACGGTCACTGGAGTATTGACTAAGTTGACAAAGCCCTCCGTCCCCGTCAACTTAGTAGGCCCACAAGTCAGCCCAACAATATGGTGGGTCCCAGCTAGCAGGGGGTATTCATTTTTTGGGCGTAATAAGGAGGCACTTCCTTGCGTGCGAAGATATAGCTGGTGGGTCCGACCTGTCAGCAGGGGGAACATTTTTTTCGCGAAATACAGAGGCCCTTCCTGTGGGTCCTAGCTGTTAGGTGGAGGAATCATTATTTTGCGGTAATAAGGAGGCATTTCCTTGCGTGCGGCCATGGACCCAGCTGACAGCCTCTCCACGTACAGTCCACTTCCGATGGATGTCGTTCATTGACCACGTTGACCAGGCCGCGCCGAGAGCACTAGGGCGGTGGACGACGGCGAAGCCTAGGAAGGGAACGACGCGGAGCTAGGGAATACTCGGAAGTTGTTTCCCACACGGAGGAGTACGAGGGTTTACTGGTTCGTCTTCCATCGCTGGAGAATAACACCATGTGTGGGTGAGTAGAGGGATGGCTAGGCCAGCGATGGGAGTACGGTGGGCCGTGAGGCCTGCGCGGTAGCATAGCCGGCCGTGGGAGGAGGGAGCAGGCAGTCCCGCCAGCGCATGGTTGAGCAGCTGGAGCATGAAGAGCAGAGATTGAAGAAGCACGACGGCAGTTGGATGGACATCCAACATTCACTGCTCTCGTGTGTTGACTAAGTTGACAGGGCGTTGCGTGTGCGTCAACCTTTTTTTATGAAAGCATACGCGTCAACCTGTAGTAGGTGCACAAGTCAGCCTCAAATCTATGGAAAACAACATACATCCCATCTGCCATTATTTCTAATAATGTACAACCCATTTGCTAATTCTTAAGAATTTTTTTGGAGCCCATCTTCTTTTTGTTAGCATTACACCCCATATTGTGGCCATGGTTAAAAAGTATACGAAATTTTGCATATTTCGGTGCGGTCAACTGTTTTTAATCCAGAAATATCGATTCACATTCAAACTATTTTGAAAAATAATTTATATAAATATAAAATCCAAATAATTGTCCACGCATAAAAATCAATGGAATTTAAGATCTTGTAATGAAAAAAATTGAAACTAATTCCCGGTTTGATGTGTTTTAAAAATGTACAGCCCATTTCTGGGCAAACCGAATGAAACTCTCCTCGTCTTGAAAGATTTGCAGCCCAGCAGGGCCGATAAAGCAAGTAGGCCTTGTTTGGGTATTTCTTTAAAAAAATAGAACTGGGCTAGCCATTTTCAGCAAGAAAAAAACACAACTGGGCTCATGATGTGGTAAACATAAATAAAACCCTGGCTAGACGGGCCACAGCCCCCGCACAGCCCCGTTGTTACCCTGATCCGTCGCTAAAACTAGTATAAATAACAACTGCTTGTTCCTCAAAAAAATGCGCGACTTGCTGGGTCCCTGGTGTCAGCCGCTCGTAGTGTAATTCTCTCGTTTATTGACTACGTTGACAATGGCGTGAGCCCCAGATGTCCAACCATTAGGAGGAACCATATTTTTGGGCTTGTACTATAGAGGCACTTGCTTGCGTACTGCCATGACGCTGGTGGGTCCCTACTGTCATCCTCTCCACGTACAGTCATCTCCTTGTTCCTCGCGGTTGTTGACGACGTTGACAACGCAAGAGGGCGGCGCACCGCGCACGGCGAGCGAACCAATGCCGCAAGGCGGAGGACGACGGCGAGGCCTCGGACGGAACGAACAGGAGCCGTTGAAGATGCGCCGGTCCAGTCGCAGGCGGAGGGGAGTACGAGGGTTGACTGGTTCGGGCGCGGGTGCGTGTTGGGGCTGACGTCGCCGGAGAATAACAGGACGTGTGGGGGAATAGAGGGAGGGACTGGCCAACGTTGGAGGGTACGTACGGTAGGGCGGCGGAGGCGCAGCCAGCCATGGGAGGCGGGAGCAGGCGGAGCCGACGGGGTGGTTTGGTTTGGGCGGCTGGAGGAAGAAGAAGACAAGAGATAGAAGATACACGACAGATGTTGGATGTCAATCCAACGGCTGGTAGGCAGAATCGTTTGTTGACTGGCTAGTAAGTCGACACCACCTTGGATAGGCTATTTCCTCGCGGGTCCCAAATGTCAGAATCCAAATCTGTCACGGTCATGCAGCCTTTCCTATGAAAATTTACAGCCCATTTGATGTGCTAGTTCGAAATAAGTTTGTGGGTGCTGGTGGGGGCTAATCACTTGGCTTCTGTAATGCACAGTGAGCTCAAGCAGCCGGCGAGAGTGATGTTATTTCCCTTGGTTGGGATTTGTTACAATATTTCACTCTAAATTAAACGAATGGCAAGCCATTTGCCTTGTTTCAAAGAAAATATGACAGTCACAGCCGAGTTGAAAAGGGCAGGAACATCTAACTCCAGCTTACAAACTGTACAAAAGCACGAGGGTTAATTGTTCATCAGGTTTACAAAAAAACCAGATTGAAAAGGGCAACAACATCTAACTCCAGCACTGTTTTCGGCAGTCACAGTCAAATGGATCGGTCAGGTCCATAGAATGAACATCCTGGGTCGTAAAATTTACTGGATTATGACCACAATATGTTGTAAATAGAAGCCCGACACGTTCAGAAGCTCTTTTGCCCACCTGAAACTCCTTTTTTTGCTCTTCGACATACCCATCCGTCAATTCAGTAAATATATGGGCTTTTGAATTGATTTTACTATTTACTAGTGTGGATGGGCTGTTTTGTCTTGGGCCCAGAGAAACAATTACTACTAGTACAGTGGAGACACTCTACAGCTACCCAGAAAAACAATTACTACTAGTACAGTGGAGACACTCTACCGCTTCTGGCTCCTCCTAGGTCATTGAAACGTCTCCCTCTACTGAATGTCGTTATACTTTTGTTCACCGACATGCGGGCCATGCAGCGCGCGGGCCCAAATGCCATCCACCAAATTAGAAGGCAGTATGCAGGCGGAGAGTCACCCCGGTCGTAGCGCGGCAGTAACGAGCCGTCGTATCACAAAACCCCACCTCCCCGCAGTCTAAGTTTGACGGACGAAGCAACCATCATTTCACTCTTCGCTGAATCCCCTTCTCCCTCACCGTCTTCAAGAAAGGCAACACTCGCATCTGCCACTGTTCTTCTCTCCGAACGAAGGGAAGGTAAGCGGATCCGTGATGTTGGTATATTTTCGTTCAGAGAAAAAAAGAACTTTTGCAAAGCAGTAACCGATCCTCACTCTCTTTTTTGTTTCATTGTCATTGCGATTGTGTTTTCCTTTCAGTGGTCTCCTAGTATTCGTCAGTTTCATGATGGACCAAGGAGAACCAGGCAAAGATCTGCCGATATTGGAGCAGACGCGGGAGGCTGATCCCCACGAGACAGAGAGCTCCAAGAAGATGGAGGCAACCACCGAGCCGACCCCAGATACGCTCACGGCCACTACTGAGATGGTCAACGCCCCGTTTGAGGTTACAGCCCCCGTGGCACTGCAGGAGCAGTTTTCCCCCTTCGAGGATGTGTCCCCCCCCCCCCGCTGAGCTGCCCAAGGTGATTTCCTTCTTTGCCGATCTCGATTGTGGTTTTTCATCTAAGTATGTGGTGATTTTTTTAGAAAAGGAAGTATGTGGTGATTAATAATGCAAAATTTTATTAGCTTCGATGCCATGCTATACATAGTGGTTTAAATAACTTGTGTTTCTTATACTGAAAAGTAATTCAGAATTTGTTTCTGTTTCAATTAGAGCCCTGATGCAGACAAGGATTGTGTGGTTGTACATGTCACTCGCTATGAGGCGGACGACCTGAATATACGCACTGGGAAAACAGAGTTCTTAGGCTGTTGGATCCTGGAAGCCATTTGCGGTTATACCAATGAAGAGTTGTATTCCAGCCTCACTGTTGTCAGGCGTGTTGTCCAGGGTGTACTGAAGCACAAGAAGTTCAAAGCTACTCCTTCGTTTGTGAGGCATACTGTTCTTGTCAAGCTTACGCAGGAAGATGACGTGGCATGCCTCCACAAACAAGTTTATCAGTGGCAAGGCCACAAGGTTGTCTTCATGAAGGTTCACAGGATTGAGCTGCTGCGGGACGTCCTCGATGATGTTCATGGCAAGGTCCGTCTTGTGTCCAGCCCAAATTAGATCGAGGCATGAAATAGTTGCCCCAGCTAGTGTTTAATAGTAGTTTGGATTGTGTCTAATTATCCGAACCTTGCCTGTTATCGACCCCTCTGGGGCTAGTACTCTGTTTGAATCCGTCTATGGGAACTGCTGCTACTTTTGTGTGCCCGTGAATCATGTGAGAACCATCGTAATTGTTGCCGAAACAGATGCGTCCTCACTAGTTTTTTCATGAATATGGCATGGTAAGACATAAGTTGTCACGGTTTATCATACGAGCAGTGTGTGTTTTGATGAAATAGAGCACTCGTTCGAGAACCGTGCGCCGACGTATACATAAGTACTTGTAAACACTGTTGGTGCTACCCCACTTGTAAGCAGTTGTGCAAAACACGGCACATTGGCTCAGCTCGCTTCAACACTAGGCTATCGACCAGCTAACAATCAACAATTTGCTGTCTGACATATAAGCAACTATGTATCTTGTTACAGTGGTTCATGCAGTTAATTGAGGCCACAATGTAATAAATTCCAAACGTTCACACGCTAGTCCAGCGCTCATGTGGAACACTCACATTAAACTCGTCTTCATAAAAAACTTGAAAAGCATAAGTTAAGCAATTTTATACATCTCAATGATTCATAGAACATAACAAACATATACTAGTTCACAGCAAAAGACAAAGTTGTGAGAAGGTTTACAAATCAGGAAAAAACAAGCAAGGCTTCTCTGAGCAAAGGGCCTCCCGGCAGGCTTAAATTTCCTGGAGTTCACTCTGGTTTTTTCTTGTTGCCACCATTCAGGGTTAGGTTCTCTCATTCCAGAATAACCAATTATAATTGTGGTCTCAGCTGGAATGCTGAACTGAACCATGCAGTGTACTGACCAGCTGAAATGCTTGTGCATTCCACTAAATTTAAGCACCGCTATTTGCAGAAATAAGCAGACCACAATGCCTCTTGTCCGCGCACCTGTCCAAAAAACCGCCGTGCAGCCGTGCCAGCTAGTCCTCGGTCCATGGATGAACTGGTAGAAAGTGCATTCCGGACTAGGATGCAGTTGTTTTCGCTCGTCCCTGCACTGCAATCAGGAAGTAAAACGTACGAATCAGCTTCTTTTAGATTGCGTTGGTCATTCTACCTTAGTTACTACCAATGTAGGGATACCTTGAGGACGGGAGGTTAGACGACGGCAACGAGGGATAGCCATCTCATTTTGCGCAGTTGTACTAAAACTGAGGTGTGTGCTTTTGATTGCGCGGATAGAAACGATACGGAGACAGACATCCCGAAACGATATGGAGACAGACATCCCTGTTTGCGCAAATACGAAATACGGTTATTTAAACAGTGACAGATATTACTACTTTCCCCCGTTTCCTCTTAGAACCAAGTCCTAGATTCATGCTACAGCTTTCCCACTTTCTTCCCTGTTTGAACCAACGCTTTGAGTCGACTGTATGAACTAGCTTTACTTCTAATAATAGTAGAAGTCTAGGTGGCTTTGGAACAGCGGACGGAAGTAGAAAAGGATCCACACGAAGGGAGCTGGGGCAGTAGAGCAAGGCAGGTTTCGAAGGAATATATACCTGAGGGTCGTCGGCATGTGGCAAAGACGGCGTCGGGAGGCCGCATCTTGGCCACAATACCGCAGGGAGGAAGAAGGGGTCGGAGGCCCTCCCGAGCCGGCGCTCTCTCGGAGAGAACGGCACGGCCGCCGATCGGGACGCGCGGGCAGCCGTTGGTCTCCTCCCTCGCCGCCGACGACAGCGTGAACGATGCACCTACACCCCTGCCCCGGTCGAGGTTGTCCGGCCGGATTTGTGACCAGCCGTGAGCTGAGAGAGAGTGTGGCCACCTATGTGTTGCTTAGATCTGGAGAGCATGAGAGAGTGAACGAGAGGAACCCTAGTAAAGCAAGCGCTAAGGCTCCTGCTTTTATATATAGTGGAGTGATTTTGTTGTACCAGCTTCAAAAAATGCGCTCCTACGTGTACCCGCGAGTGGGTGTGAGAGAACTAGTGCGTGCGTGCACCGCTTCTCTTCGTGAGAGTACAATATACTATGCCCAAAGAACGTTCGCCGCAAGAGTAATAGTATAAGTGTGTGACGTGTGAGCTAAAATAAAATGTGCGCGCCGTCTTTTGTTTTTTAGAAGTTCTGAGGGTAGGGTGTGAAGAGCACATATGTGCGTGACGTCTACCTGCAGATAGACGGTGGGTGCGACGTGCGAGTCTGCGAGAGGACTCGGGAGAGTCGTGACTCGTGAGGGTGCGTGTGCGTGAGAGAGAGGGGGGCACGTATCAATGCAATGCATGTGTCCGTAAATCATTATCCGACAAACGTTCGCCACAAGCCTTTTCCTGACGAACGCCGTAAGAACCGTTAGATCGGCATCCGACAGTGTCAGTTTTGCCATGTCATTTAACAGAACAGCCACTCCTCCTACACACAAATCTTCCACGTGAGTGTTAGCAACTGCCGTATGCTCCCTCCGTTCCGAAATGCAGTGCATATAGCTTTATTGAAAATTCGAACCTCGCAAACTTTTACCGAGTTTTCGTGTACCAAATTGCACATGTAGAATACCATGTATATATCATTTCATTCATCTTCGAGAGGTAACTATAAAGATGGGTGAGGAGTCTACAAAGAAAGACCATCGTATCACCCGCAGCAATTTCAAGCATCCTTTAGTGTCGAGGAATATCATAGGAACTCTATATGATATGATTTTTATAGGATTTTTTCCTTTAGAGCCAATTGGTTCATAGGAATAGATTCATATACTCCACATTTCAAAGGAAATAAACATGATATCATTTCTATAGCTTTAGAGCCACTTGGTTCATATGAATGGATTCCTATACTCCCTTAATTTCAAAGGAAAATAAACATTAGCGTATATTCAATAGAAAAGTTCCTATGATATGAACCAAATTACATCTCTTTTCTAATCCCTCCTCATAGGAATTGAGATACATGTCATCTCTAGATTCAATAGAAAAGTTCCTATGATGTGAACCAAATGACATCTCTTTTCCAATCCCTACTCATAGGAATTGAGATGCTCCATGTCATCTCTTTCCCTACAACTTCCATGTATACATCTTCTATTCCTAAATAGATAGTACAACCCACTAGTAGCTTTTTTCCAAAACATGCAACTATGGCACAAGAACTATATAGTGTGCCAATAACTTTGAAAGATGGTCGCTGGATGAAGCTAACCCGACAGTGCAGAGATAGGCAAATCCGAGCACTACTGGCCGTTGGATATCATCAACATTCCACCAGATCTGCCACATGTACAATTTAGAAGACTCCATGGTTGAACTTAAGCATAATGCACAAACCTCAAAACACAAGCACTTCTCCTTTGTTCTAGAATCTTCTGTATCATAATTGATTATTTTTTCTAAATGAATTGCCATTATTTGTTTTTTACTTTATGATTTACAATGCACAACCCCATGAATCTTAACATTTTTATAAAACTAATTGATTTTGAATGAGATGAACTATAAGAACTAAACGAACATCTACATCATGCATATATGACTCAAAGCTTTACATGCTATAGTGTGTATTTATTCATAATTTGGTTTCGAAATCTCATGCGTTCAATACATGTGTACCTTACTAGTTTTGAGTAGAGTAGCAAATTTCACGCGGCCCCGGGTATATCAAAATGCAGGGCCCATGCATCATTGCCTTTCGGTCGAACCT
This sequence comes from Triticum aestivum, assembly GCF_018294505.1. Classification (NCBI taxonomy): domain Eukaryota; kingdom Viridiplantae; phylum Streptophyta; class Magnoliopsida; order Poales; family Poaceae; genus Triticum; species Triticum aestivum. The sequence continues at coordinate 113,717,542 of NC_057809.1, read as the reverse complement.
ACGTCCACAATTTTTTGTACGTACTATATCTCCACTGGTCCCCGAACCCAAAATGCTGCCTCGTTCCCGTAAAACCAAGCGGCCCACACATATTTAAGGCGTCGACTCGAACCCGTTTACTACGACGTGGCCCCGCACGCCGTAGTACTCCTACAAACCCTACCGCCGCACTCATCATCGGTTTTCTTCAAGAGGACGAGGGAGAAGCCGATTTGTAGTGGAGGCGCTTTCAAAAAAGGATCTGTAGTGGAGACCCCTACCCTAGGTGCCCTAGGTAGCTGCCGCACGCATCATTGTTTTCTCTTTTCTTTATGCTCTTGCGCCCTAGAGTGAAATGATGGTTGCTTCATCCGTCCAGCTTAATGCGGGAAAGGTGGGGCTTTGTGATTTGACCCCTCATCGCTCATTTTCTACTACTGCGGCGCTACGACCGGGGTGCCTCCAATTCCAACCGCTGCTCCGAACTGTAATTTGGTGCATCGCACGTGGAACAAGACGGTGGATGAGCCACATGTCGGCCAAAGGGGTCCTGTTAAGTGTGTCGCCATTTCGTGTGCGGACTGACCCTGCTTGAGTTGCTACGCCAACACGACAGGAGCAGCCTACCACTTGGTTTTGCTCCTTGGTGAATCCCGACTATATTGATCTAAAAAGATACGTGCTGAACTACCCTCTCCGTCTTGGTTTTTTTATTTTTAGGCGTCTCGGTTTATAGGGCATGCACGTAGTTCTAGGTCATCCATTTGACTAACTAAATATGAGTTACTATGTCACAAAAAGTATATCATTGGATTCTTAAGCGGATGTAGTTGTATTTAAAAGTCGAGGGCGGGGCTTTTCCTGCGCGGTAGGCGGGGCAGTTCCGCCTAGTCGGTTCGACAGAGACGCGAGAAGACGAGGGAGTAGGCTGCTGCAAACGTAGGGCTGTGTGATTTGACAGCGAGTTACTGCTGGACAGGTGGGGCCCCGTGATTTGACTTGCCATTATCATTTTAACTGCGGCGCTACGACCGGCGTGAGTCTCCCGATTCCTGACCACCTCCATTACGAAGAAAGAGATAGAGAGGAGTAAAAAATACACTTATAGCCAACCTTATAGCCAACCTTGTTGTAGTATGAGTGACTAAGTGATGACTATGTATGACATGCCAACATCAGATAGCCTAACACACCGTGTTAAATCTCCAAGGGCGCGACCGCGCGAGCGACGCGATGGTCGTGGTAGGCGCGACCATGATACGGGCTGCTGGCAGCCCTTGGATCTGAGATCAAATGGTCGCATGCTAAGTTGCTGAAAATTTGCAGAATAACCCTCCAGGATAGGATATTCACCCATAGGTCTAGAATCACGCCATGCAACCGTTCGATCTCAGATCCAAGGGCTCTCGGAAGCCCGTATCATGGGAGAATGGAAAGCCACTACCCTGCCGTTCGCACGCTGGCAGTTCGCTCCTACTCGTCCCCGCACGTCCTTCAATACTATGGCGGTTCGCTCCTAGTCGTCCCGTCCATTCACATTACGGCAGTTCCACTAATCCTAACCCTCCTCCCAAATCCATGGCGTCCCAAATCTCCATGATCGGCGGTGAGTACAAGGTTAGAACCATCACCGGTGATGAGTTCGACGTCATCTACACCCGTTCTTCCGCGACGATGAAAGGATGCCTTTCTCGCATCAGACGCATGTTCGAAAACTCAGATGATGAGTGGGTTGCTGGGCTAGATGTTGAGTACACCACAGTCCTGGGACCAAAGAAGGATCTAAAGGACGAAGAGAGGAAGAAGCCCGCCGTGATCCAGGTTTGCGTACATAACATTTGCTTGGTCTACCACATATGCCATGCCGACGTTGAGTGCCAGGATTTTAAGAACTTCCTCAAGGACAAAACAGTGAAATTCGTTACTGTAGACTTTAAGAACGACAGGGATGTCCTGCGTCGGATAGGTCTCGTTGTAGGCAACCCCTTCGACCTCCAGAAGAATCGGCTGGTGTCCTCTCGTCAGCCTTCAATGCTGACCCTGGCAGGAGCCATGGTTCATCCTTCGTACGGTAAACTGGAGAAACCTCCATACACGTTTCATCGTCATGCATGGCAGCGGAATGTACTAGATATAGACCACATCCACTACGCTGCAATGGATGGCTACCTTTGCTTCAATATCTACAAGGGTTGGATGAAGAGCAACAGCCAAGTGTGCGGTTCAAGCAAAGAAGTATCGGCCAAGAGGGAGAGGGACAAGGACGAAGTCGAGGACGTGGACGAGGACTCCGAGTAAGGTGGCAGTGTCGTTGCTCATGGTGGTTCTAAACTTCTAATGCAGTGTCTACCAGATTAGTTGCATAGTTAATTTCAGGTGTGCTTAGTTTAATTTGAGGGGTGTGTTGTGCTGAGCCCCCAGCAGAACTATGTTATGTTTCTTCTCGTCACTTTAACTCTTCAGTATGTACATACTACTAGTATTTCTTTAATAGAATTTAGCACCCCAATTAAGCACGTACTAGCTTTTTAATAGTACTATATGCATAATTTGGCGACGAGCGCTCTCTATATGTACCACCTTTTTTTAATTTCAATTTTTTCTCCATGGAGCAATCCATCGATAGTACTATTGTACAAAAGTATACATTTTTTAAAAGGCTAGAGTACTATTCATCACATATATAGCCAGTTAAATACTCAACCTAAAACGACGTGCATGCCATGTAGTAAACCGATACGGAGGAAGTATAGTAAAAATGAGGTGATTTTACCGAGCGATCGGCGGGGGAGCATGGCCTGTCATGCGGTCCCACGTGTCATGATGTACCAAGGCGATGCGTGTGTCCCTCTTGAGGCAGAAGCAATACTACGTGGTTTGAGATGATGGCGAACCGAAGTGTGAAATAATGGTCGCTTCGTCCGTCTGGTAAGGTGCGGCATTGTGATTTGACGTCTCATTGCTCATTACTACTACTGGGCCGGTACGAGTGGGTGCGTCCCCCTGCTGTTCTGCACTGTTATTTGGTGCTTGACATGTCGACCCGGTTGCTATATGTCCCACATGTCGGCGACAGGAAGTACAGAATTCATGAAAGGGAGCGTCGACGGAGGAGTATACTACAGAATTCATGAAAGGGAGCGACTTAGTTTTGGAAAAATCTGTTTTTACGGAGTACGTACCCACTAGGGTTTATAGGGCTCATCTAAAAAACATTCATTTTTTCCATTTGATAAGTCTCAATTCTACTATACTAGTAGTAGTACCATTACATGTTGGATTTTGAGGTGCGTTAGATCACCCGACCCAAGCAGTGGTCAAGAGGAAACTAACCAATGCATGTACAAGTTCATGAAAATTTAGTGGTCATTCGTGCATTCGTTCTAATTAATGCCTCGGTAAACATAACTTCTTGAGAAAAACGAGCGTACTAATTACTTGTGCAAACTACGAAATTAATTCGACCACTCGCCGTCTACCTTGGTTGGAGAGATTTTGAAATTGAGCCATAAACTGGAAAGGAGGGAGTAGTAACTTTTGTCTCGATTATTATTTGTGGCCTTGTATAGATGCAAAATGTATTTTTTATAGTGGCCTTGTATAAGTAAATGAAGGGAGTACTAACCAAAGTACGTAGTAGGGACGAGGAGTAAACAGAGGGAGTAGTAAAATTTTCTCCTCGTGCTGCGAGCCACCGCGCGCATGGGCGAGGGAGCGGGCGTAAAGGCGTACAGTACTACTACTACTACTACTACTACTACTACTACTACTACTACTACTACTACTACTACTGCTGCTGCTGCTGCTGCTGCTGCTACTACTACTACTACTACTACTACTACTCGTAAGCAAGCTTCACCTCATCCTGCGAGCCACGGCGCCCGTGGGCGGGGGAGACGGCGTACTAAGCAAGCTTCTCCTTGTTCTACGAGTTGACGGGACACATCAAAAGTACTCCAGTGTATAGAGCCTTGCCACTAAGGTAGGCCCCACATGGTTTGCCTCTTTTTTTAATTTAACATAACGCGTCAAGTCGCAATTTGTTTGTTCACCGTGGTAGACGATCCTCCCTCCACCAAGTGGACAACCAGTACACGTGCCAAATTACCACGTGGGCTGCCTTTTTCGTACAGAAATGAGCTCCACCGTGTACCCGCGCGGGTGCGCGGTGTGGTTGGGAAAGAGACGGGAGTACGTGCGCCGTGCGTGCACCTCTTCTCTTCGTGCACGTCCCCCACCTACGTGGGTGTGTGTGAGAGAGATACAAACCTAGACATAATGCGCCGTCCATCCCCATGCCTCCGCGCAGTCCGACCACCAGTCACCACCACGCCCCACTCCTCCTCACCTTATCTCTCATCTTTCTCCCTCCATTTTTATATACAAGGGGCCACTATCAAAATTACAATTTGCAGATATACAAGGCCACTAACACTAATTGATGCAATATTAATGGTGTTTGCCTCGTGGTACTAGCAAAGGAGGACATTAATTATCCCTTGCATGCATGTGGGAGTTTGTAAAAAATGCATCTTGATGTTCCGTGCAATGCACGGGCATCTTGCTAGTCCATGAAAACAACACATGGCAAAATTCCACGGCAAACAAGGGATTTGAATCTGTTGGGAGGGGCTGTTTGGATCTTGCCCGGTCTAGCCAAAACATTGGCGAGCCTTTTGTCCACCGGTGCCTTTGCCACCGATGAACGAGGAATGGCTTGGGTGCTCATGCTGTCATGCATCCTCCAGCGCGCACGTTGGAGACGAGCTCGCACGAGCTGTGTTTTTTCCCACAACGCCGCCCGAGCCGCCCATAGACCGACCGGCGACCCGCAAATTATGCCATCCAACCGTAACCGTGCACATTATGACAGCAACTCAACCAACCAGATGAAATTCACGCAAACACGTAGACAAACTGATATTTCATATAAACAACGACGGAAATCATATAAAATACCGGATTTTCATACAAACATGATGGATTTCATTACATTCAAATGAACTATGTGGTGCTAGTTCTGGACAACACAGGTATATAATACCTAGCCTAAATGGTCGCCCGCCGATCGATTTGTGTTCCTCATGTCCGGCAGCACGATCACCGGACTGTCGGGAGCCCTAGAGGTATATGCTTCAGCGCAAAGGACGACTCGCGTGCCCACTGCCCAACTGATATCATTCGCTGGTGCCGAAGAAAATGGTGGCCGGCACCGGTTCGAGTTCACCACCGGCCACTACTTCACCATGGCCGGCACCGGCTCGAGTTCATCCTAACATTCCTCTCTTCCATGGAGCCCATGCGGGGTCGATGAAGGTCCTCGCAACAAAAGGATCCGGCAAGACACCTGCTATGTACGCCGGCGTCGCCTCCGCGGTGGCCTTCATGGGACCCAAGCGGCGGCGGCCTCCCGTGTTCTACTTCTCCTTGATGATGGCGGTGGACGCGGAGGCGCTGGCCACCGACTCGCCGCTCTCTGTGCACCCAGCTTCTGTCGCTGCTTGCATGGCGCGGCCGTCTGCATGGGAGTCTTAGCCACAGAAACGGGAGACGCGGTATGAGGCGGCGGCGTGGACGGCAGCAACGACGCCCGTGCGCCACTCCTCGTCGAGCTGGCCTAGAGCGGCGAGTTGCTGAACCGCGCGCCGGCTTGGGTGGCAACTGGCTCCGTCGGGCGAGGGGAGGGAGGTGGATCAGCGAGTTGCATAGCTCGTATCCGGCGGGCTACCCAGCCGGCTTGGATGCGGAATAACTACTCTTCGTAAGCCATTGTAAGAGTGGACAAAATGGTGGAGGAGATAGGGGAGCGGCGGAGGTATGCGATTCTTGGCCGGCGTTTGGCCTCGTTTAAATAGGAGATTAAATAGACGGCGGACAGGAGGAGCTTGGCCGGCGTTGCGTTTAATGCCGGCCCGGTCATGAACGGACGTGTCTCCAGAGTGGGTTTCTCGGCTTCCACACGGGCGGGTTTCATGGAGGCGTTTGAATGTGGCACGGAGGCGTGTTCAGCCGGACGTGCCGCGAGTGGCTCCCTCGACTCTGACCTAGGACAACACGCCATTCTTCCACTGACGTGTGGGCTCTTTGGGTGCATGGCCTGCATGTCAGTGACCCAACACAGGCAGCGCACAACAGAGGAACCTTTGGTGGGCCAGGGCGGTCAGAAGCAGGCATTTCATAAACCGATGATTGTTCATTGAGTGTGACGTCATCTTTTTCATGTAGATAAGCCTACTATGTTGATAGCCCGTTTGATACGTTGTGATTCATAAAGACCGCTGCAAACATCAATGTTCTGCTTATCACAGATAAGATTGATTAATACCCGTAACAATCCATGTCCTTAACAAAGGGTGCATGCACATATAGGTTGAGCGTGTGTCTTGCGTCATGTGCTGTGTGCATGCAGGCGTGCCAGTGTTGCGTGCGTGCAAGGGTACGTTTCAGTGTTGCATGCATGGGTGGGTACGTGCGTGTGTTCGTGAGTGCATGTGTACGTGTCAGTGTTGCACGCCAGCATGCGTGTGTGTGTGTGTATGTGTCAGTGCGGCACGCCTACATGCGTGCGTGTCTTGCATGCATGCATGTGTACATGCAGGGTGAGGCTACATGTTAGTCGGCTGATTTTTTCATTTTTGGTCATTAGATTTTCCAGGCGTTGGATACGAAATCAAGGGCCTCCAGTTTATCATCAAACTCCACCCCCGCTGAGCCGCCAGCCACCACCGGCTGAACCGCCAGCCCACGCCACCCACGGCCGGCCCGCCCTCCCCGAAACCACTCCCCACCGCCGGTCCGCCGCCGCACCGGCCATCCCTCTAGCCCCCCCCCCCCCCGCCGAGCTTTTTCTTCGGGGAGCCCCACCCCACCGCCCAATGAACGCTCCCCAACCGCCGGTGACTGCCAACCAGAGGTCTCATGACTTCGAATACCCACCGACCACTAATTTATTACCATTTCTGTCCTTCATATACGTGCTCACGGGTGGGCCCTATGGTAATGTGCGCTGCTGAATGTGGACCATTTGACTGGTCAATTGATCGTGTTATCAACAAATTATGGAGCTATATGGTGAGCCAGTGACCGTATGATCACCCTAAAATGTACTCCTATTTTATTAACACAGTACAGACTCAAACTACCATTTCTTTCTTTCATATACGGGCTGACAGGTGGGCCCCACGGTTACGCACCCCGATGGTGCAACACTAGTTGCGCCGCGTGGAACGTTTGACTGGTCAATTGATTGTGTCATCAAAAAATACGGAGTTGTACGGGTGAGTCAGTGACCGTATAATCATGATATGTATTTGTTTAACACGGTACAGACGCAAGGGCTCATATATACGCGCAAGCACTCACCGCTATAAGCGCACACACGCGAACCCTACCCCTATGAGCACCTTCGAGAGAGTGGGCCAGCATATATGATCTTGAGATTTTACGAAGTCACCATAGGTGCCTCGTAGTCGAGTGGAACGTCTCCTCCCACTGAACGTACATCGCCGAAAATACTGAAATTAACACAAGATAAATGCGAGCACCGGGACTTTAACCTTGGTGGGCTCGAGAAACCACTGTCCTCTAACCATCCAACCACATGTTGGTTAGCACGACAAAATGTATGTGGTGACCGTGATGAGCTTATTCTGAAGTCCAGTGACCATATCGTGCTTTCGCTTCAAATACAATGACCGTAAGTGTCGTCAACAAAATACGGAGCACGCATCAAATGCAAAGTCCGTCAGTGTCATCAACAAAATATGGAGACGTATCGTGAGCTAGATACCGTTGTACTATTGTATATGCTTATTTTCTTAGTGGCCGATTGCGTGTGTGGTGTGGTGGGCACATCATTTCTAGTTGTGGTGGGTCAACATGAAGACTCATGGGTCGGTTCCATCCTGCGCCACATATAGGTTGGACCGAGACGTGTTATACGAAGACCCATGTGGAGGACTCGGCGTACAACACGAAGCTACCAGAGTCGCGGAGGACTCTATCCCCACTGGTGATAAGCTGACTATATATGATTTGTAACCCTAGGCCCTTAGTATGTTATACAAGCTTGGGGGCTAGTTCGTCGATAGTATACACACACGCACAATGCCTGGTATTCACGTGTACTTTGTACACACCCCTATCACTAATATATAGTACCAGGAGTAGGCTCTTTCTTCAACTGCAAGGGTCCGATCCGAACTAGGGCAAAACATTGCCTCGTATTACCATCCAGCCTAACAGCCAGAGATATCCTACCGAACGATATGATGAAATCATATCTGCCAACTACTAAGAGAGAGGTGTGTCGGGGGGGCAATGTGTGCGAGAGAGGCCTAAAGATAATGTGCGTGCGGGAGACACATAGGCACATATATGTGCGTATAGAGGGCTAGTAGAGACCATGCATGTGTATATATGCATGTGAGAGAAATAGTGTTTTCCAACTGAGATTAGTGAAAAGAGTGGTACATAGTAGTCAGAAAGAGAGAGAGAGAGAAATAGAGAGAGCATATGCGTGAGACACCCCGACACCTTGAGAGAGATTGTGAGCATGTGTGAAAGAGAAATGCCGATGGATATAAAGTGTGTGCACTTATGCATTAGATAGAGATATATATAATGCGTTTGTGAGAACGGGGCGAGGCATAGTGCATCTACGTGTAAAAGGAGGTTCTACGCATTAAATTAAAATATAAATGGCATTATGATTTTTGTATGGACGAAAATCGGTCTATCAGACACCCATACTCTATTGAATTCTAGCATGTGCATGTGTTTATTTTATATTATTGATCCATAGAGTGAGAGTGGTTTGAAATACATGCAATGGATGCTTTAGCAATTCATATAAAACATTAATTAGTGCACACCATGTTGTTAGTGTGAAGCACTTTATACATTTGTCACTTGCATGTATACATTCCAAATTGCTAGCTACGAAATAGAATACATGTCGAATTCAACATAAAGGGGGTTTCGAAGATTCGAATTCATAGGAAGTGCATTCATCTATTTGAACCCGAGATAATGGCATTTGTAAATCAGATGTAAAGGGGGGCATCAATCTTTGTTGTGAGTTTGAACATGCTATATATATTCATACGCATATCTAACTTTTTTTGCAACCAAGGAGATTATATCTGGAACCATGCATGAACTGAGGTAAGTTGCATATTTTTTAATATATACTCGTGTACAATGTATATTCAAATGTACCCCCTCCATTCCAAAATAATCGTAGCTTTAGGATTTTCAAGACTAAAGATTTGTGAAGTTTGACAAATCCTGAAAGTTCAATTCAAGAGAACCGAAAACGTTAATGCTTCTGCTCCCAAATATTGAACGAAGCGCCAAATAGGCCTCTGGTCACCCGAAACCGCGCGAGACTAATGTTTTGGTGGTAGGAAATTACAGTCCTGACTCTGGCCCGTGTAGCCTATCGGCCCAATGTCCAAAGGTCTAAACCGGGGTAGGTTTGTAACTTCACCAAGACGCCGATCTCAACCGCCTCCGAGAAGCATTCATACGCCGTGGGCGCCTACCCATGCGCTCGGCCGAAATCTATCCCGCCCGCATTTGGGACACCTGACATGACTGTCCTACCCCCAACCCGCAATATGTCCGAAATTTATATGGGGGCAAAGTTTGTAACTTTCCACAAATTTCAAACAAGCGCGTCTCAAAACGGAACATTGTTCCCCCTTAGTTCCCCGCCTCCCTCCGTTTCCCCATTCATACTCCGTGGGCACGAAAACGCCCTCTCCACTGCTGCGGCTCCACTGTCGCAACCTTCCACCGCACCAGAGCTGTTCCCGCTACGCCGTCGTTCGCCGCCTCAGATCTGCTTCCCCGCCGCCGACAGACGGCCACCACATCACACTCAACAACTTGGCCATGGGTTCATCCAAGGCTGCACCGTCCTCCACAACTTCTGGTTTCTGGCGAACAACAAGAAGATCGTCGAAAAAACAGAAGGAGGACACAGCACTGCCAGCATAAAGAGGTACTCCTCTTCCCTTATTCGTGCAAATCTTACGTCTCCGCTCACACCGTATTCATCCCACGAAAGAAACTAGTTGAGTGCTTCTTACTGCATCTTCTCCGTGATACTAAATGCACAAGGTTTCCTCCCTTTTACTATTTCACCTTTGCTAGAGGTCAGTAGCCCGCCTGGATTTCAATGCAGTGTCAGTCAAACTGCAATTAAAAGAAGCAGCACCCGCTTAGGCGCGCGGAGCACCTAGTCCGCCTATTCCCCGGGGAAGTGGCGCATTGGTGTCTATCATAGTGGTGTGGGGCGCAGGAGCTGCTTGCGCCCAATCTAGAGGTCAGTGGGGCTTGAATTGATGGCCGGGGGGCGATGCTAAGCACGGCGGAGGTCGAGGGGAGGGCGCAGGCAGGTGAGGAATACTGGCCCGGTGGTCGCTGGCGTTTCGAGGAAGATCGTCAACACTGACTGGCTGGAGGTAGATGAAAGTGATCTGACCGTTCTTTGTACATCGGACAGTGCAGAAAAAATGGACTGACCTATTTGCTTTCAGTCGACTATTATTTTCATAGAATCCTGTAGTAATTTAGTGTGCCATGCATGTTGTAGAGCTATCATATGTCTCCCATCATTTATTTCTCACGACCTGCTATCTGCTACCTTTACACTGTACTAATTGTGCACACACTTTACCCATACTCACACTATTGTTTTTTATGCATGGGTATTTCAGACTCTAACGCAGTGTTGATGAATGCAGAAAAGAAAAGACAGAAGTCGCTCCAGTGTAATTCGAAGATAAGCACTAAGCGTTTCAGCGCTCTAATGGGTGCAGTGTCAGCAGTTGGAGACAGTAAACGTAGCTTTGCAGTTGATGATCTCAATTGCCACACACAACCATCCCAGGTGCTTGCTTTAACTTCGTGCTGTCAAATGTGGTTGCATGTTGCATATGGTGTCTAGCTTGTATTGCTTCCAATTTGGTTAAATTGCATATGCTTACTTTACACATTATACCTTTGATAATGACATGCCTTCCTATTTTTGATACATACTACATATGTCTATTAACCATGTTCGTACATCAAACTAATGCTCTTCTGTATCCCTCGTCAATCACTTATGATGAGACAGTCAGCCGAGTGGGTTACTATGAGACGCCCTACTTGTTTAAAGAGTGCAGTGTCATCCTCCCCACATGTTTCTCAAGAAACAGCAAGGCTAAATGAAGATAGTCAACGTAGCTCTCTAGTTGATCACCGCAATTCCCCCACACCACCATCGCAGGTGCTTGCTCTTACTTGGCAGTGTGATATGTGGTTGCATGTTTCATATGGTGTCTACCTTGCAATGCTTATAATTAGGGTAAATTGCATCTGCTTAGTTAACACATTATACCTGTGAATATGACATGCCTTCCTATTTTTGGTACATACTACGTCTTTCTATTAACCATGTTCTTACATCAAACTACTTTTCTTGTGTACCCCTCATCAATGCTCCTAATTTGTTAAATGGCATATCCTTAGCTTGCACATTATACATGTGAATATGACACGCCTTCCTGTTTTTGGTACATACTACATCTGCCTATCACACCATGTTCTTACATCAAACTAATGTTCTTGTGTATCCTGCGTCTATCGCTTATGATGAGACAGTCACGCGCGTGGGTTAATATGAGACGCAATACTCTTATAAAGAATGCAATTTCAACCTCTCCACATGATTCTCAAGAATCAGCAAGCCTGAATGAAGATATTGAACGTAGCTCTGTACTTGAAGACCGCACTTCCCCTACACCACCATCATAGGTGCTTGCTCTAACTTTGCAGTGTGATATGTGGGTGCATGTTGCATACGGTGTCTAGCTTGTAATGCTTCTAATTAGGGTAAATTACATCTGCTTAGTTTACACACTATACCTGTGAATATGACATGCCTTCCTATTTTTGGTACACACTACATCTGTGTGTTAACCTTGTTCTTACATGAAACTACCTCTCTTCTGTATGCTGCATCAATCACTTATGATGAGTCACCTTTATTCGTTGCATATTGCATATTATTTCTAGCCTGTTGCCATGTATTGCTTCTAATTTGGTCAAATACATTTGTTAGGGCACCCTTTTAATTTGGCAGAGTGATATTGGTTTCATCTTTCATATGGTTTCTAGCTTGCATTGATTCTAACAAGTTCAAGCACCTTGTGCTTTCTTTACACTTTATACATCATACATGTCAATATGTCACGCCGTCCTATTTTTCATACGTATTCCATCCTCCTATCATGCGGCTGCCTTACATGAAAGTAGTGTTCGTCAGTATCATGCATCAATGAGTTCTAAAGAGCAAATTTTATTCCTTTTTCTTGTGGGTTTGACTTGACAAGGCAAAATCAAGAAAGAGGAAGGAAAAGAGTAAGGAAGGCGATGATGGTGGTCCTCTACAGCAACGTAAATGGAGCATCTGTACTGATTCTCCTTGTACTGATAGTGCATTACAAGGTCCAAGTCTCCGCTCCCCTACTCCACCATCCAAGGTGCTTGCTCTAACTTGGCAGTGTGATATCTGGTTGCATGTGGCATATGGTGTCTAGCTCGTATTGCTCCTAATTAGTGTAAACTGCATCTGCTTAGCTTACACATGATACATGTGAATATGACACGCTTTCCTGTTTTTGGTACATACTATATCTGTCTATCACACCATGTTCTTACAAGAAACTACTCTTCTTGTGTATCCTGCATCAGTCACTTATGATGGGACACCTTTAAGTTGGCAGTGTGATATTGGTTTGCGTCTTGAATATGATTTCTAGCATGTATTGCTTCTAGTTTGATGAATGCCACCTATGACGAGACAGTTTTAACTTGGCAGAGTGATATTGATTGCACCTTGTATATGGTGTCTTGCAGTGTTTCTAATTTGTTGAAGTGCCTTCTGCTTAGTTACCACATCATAGGTGTGAATATGTCAAGTCGTCCATTTTTCGTACATATTCCATCCTCGTATCATGACTTTGCCTTTCATCAGAGTAGTGTTCGTCAGTATCATGCATGAATGAGTTCTGAGGAGCGAATGATATTCCTTTTTCTTGTCGGTATGACCTCACAATACAAAGTCAATAAAGCTGAAGGAAATTGGCAAGGCATTGGATGATGGTGGTCCTTCCGAGCAACTGAAATGGAGGTTCTCTACAGATTCTACTCCGCCATCCTCCCAACAAGATTCGCAAGACAATGTAAGGCTAGATAGTCAACGTAGTTGTGTAGATGATGAGCACATCTCCCCGACTCCACCATCACAGGTGCTTGCTCTAACTTGGCACTATTATATGTGGTTGCATGTTGCGTATGATGTCTAGCTTGTATTGCTTCTAATTTTATTGAATTGCATATGCTTACTTTACACATAATGCCTGTGAATATGACATGTGTTCTTGTTTCTACATCAAGCTACTATTCTTGCATATCCCGCATCAGTCACTTATGATAAGGCACCTTTAAGTCGCCACTGTGATATTGGTTGTGTCTTGCATATGATTTCTAGCATGTATTGCTTCTAATTTGTTGAAACGCCATACAGTTTGAACTTGGCAGAGTGATATTGGTTGCATCTTTCATATGGTGTCTAGCTTGCAGTGCTTCTAATTTGTTGAAATGCCTTCTGCTTAGTTACCACATCATAGGTGTGAATATGTCACACCATCCTGTTTTTCATACATATTCCATCCTCGCATCATGCGTTTGCCTTTCATCCGAGTAGTGTTCGTCAGTATCATGCATGAATGAGTTCTGAAGAGCGAATTTTATTCCTTTTTCTTATCGGTTTGACTTCACAATGCAAAATCATTACAGCTGAAGGAAATTAGTCTGGCAGTGGATGATGGTGGTCCTTCGGAGCAGCTCAAACAGGGGGTCTCTACAGATTCTACTCCGCCATCCTCCTAACAAGATTCGCAAGACAACACAAGGCTGGACAGTCAACATAGCTGTGTAGATCATGACCACATCTCCCCTACTCCACCATCACAGGTGCTTGCTCTAACTTGACACTATTATATGTGGTTGCATGTTGCGTATGATGTCTAGCTTGTATTGCTTCTAACTTGAATTGTATATGCTTACTTTACACATAATGCCTGTGAATATGACACGTGTTCCTGTTTCTAGAACATATGTGTACATGATGAGCACATCTCCCCTACTCCACCATCACAGGTGCTTGCTCTTACTTGGAACTATTATATGTGGTTGCATTTTCCGTATGATGTCTTCAGATTATGTTGAATTGCATCTGCGTAGCTTACAACTTATACCTGCAACGATCACTTACCCATAAGACACATTTAACTTGGGACTGTGATGTAGGTTGCATCTTGCATTGTCTTCTAGCTTGTACTGCTTCTAATTTCTTGAAATGGCACTTACGACGCGACACTTTTTACCCGATAGAGTGATATTGGTTGCATGTTCATATGGTGCCTAGCTTTCATTTCTTCTAATTTTGTTGAAATGCCTTCCGCTTACTGTTTTTTCATACATATTCCATCCTCCTATCGTACGTGTGAATATGAAACGCTGTCAAACAGAAAAGGTTCTGCCGTCGAGATTCTGCTGGTACTTATAGTGCAGTAGAAGGTCCAAGTCCACCGGCTAAATCTACAAACATAGTATCACATGCTCCACCAGCTGCAGCATCCGCTTCAACTGTACTAGCATCTCAACCAGTTACTCGTTCATTTGCTCCGGAACTGGCCAGTTCCCAAGCTGCCTTCACACCTAACACTACTTCCGAAGCACTTCTGACACAACAGGACTTGGCAAGATCAGATAAACCTCATGAGCATCAACACCAAGACGGTACCTGACCGAGTCAAGTTGCAGTTGCATGCTCCTTTATATGTACTCTCACAGTTTGATGTACACTAACACTTTCCATATTCATTGTTGAACTAGCACCATGGCGCAAGCGGAAACAAACATCAGGGATAATGCTTGACAGATTAACAAAATCTAAAGGAGGAAGAATGGAGATCCATTTTGAGGCAGGTCTAAAAAGGCCACGTGATGCTACAGAGTCAGCCAAGTTAGTATCAGAGGCAGCAGTTGCCGTTAGGTGTCATGCATGTATCCTCCCGACGTGGATCGAGTACAGGAATGAGAAAGACAATACCCAGTTTAACACCTTCCTTGACCATTTATACGTAAGTAATGTTATTCATCGCAATTAGTAATATTGTCTTGCTCTGTCCCATACTTTCTAGCTTCCTCCTAATAAGACTCACATTCTTTTTTCAACAGATGAGGTTCAAGTTGGATCCGAAAGATGATGCAACTAAACAAGCATGCACTCATGTTTTTCAGTCTGCTCTATGACAGTATCGGTACCACCTTAGAAAATCTCACTTTGAAGGCAAGGCTAACAATGAAATCGCCCAAACATCTCCAGTGGAATATATTACAGATGAAGACTGGACATCCCTCGTTAAACACTGGTCTGATCCAAAGTATCAGGTAGGCTATATGTATTTGATCAGACCACATATTGAACTTGTATTTATGTATGCGCCTTACAAGTGTATCTTGTTCTAGGCTAACTGTTTGAAGAACAAAACCAACCGTTCTAAAGTGAAATTCCAACATACAACAGGATCTTGTAGCTATATTGCACACTGCGAGGCTCTTGTAAATAGCTGCTACTTCCTTCTTTTTTTGTGCCATATTATCGTATCTATATTGACTTGTTCCAAATACAGAGGAAAGCCCGTGCGGACCAAAAAGAACCTGAACCGAATGCAGTGCAAATCTTCAAGGATTGCCACACCAGCAAGATGAAGGGCATGAGCACACCAGTTCAAGCCACTGTTGTAAGTCCTTACTCCTCCTGCCTTGAACTGATTGGTATTGTGATGTGTTCATTTAACTACTTGGTTTGCAGCCAATGTCAGTTACTCTGATCACTTTTATTCATAGTTGTCTTAACGTATCATTTCACCTTACATGGTTTAAAAGAGATGAAGGATATTCTTTTGGTCTTGATCTGTAATCTAGTTGTTATGTTCACGTGCGCACACAATGATAAAATAGCATGTTTGTTTTATATCTGTTTGCCCATGATATGACTGATGTCATACTATGTTCATTCTACTTTAAACCATGTCTCTTTATCCTTAGATGTCAACGAATGTGAGGAAATAGACAATACAGTAGGCATGCTACATGGACATATGTTCCGAAAGTGATTTTATTATGTAGTTGGCACTACAATACATGCTAATGTATTACATTAGTTCACCAAAATAAGTTATGTATAAACGTTTAACCTAGTTTGTTTGTTTTTGTCTCATTAGTAACTTATCTGGTACACTAATCTACAACTTCAAACTTTCAGGAAGCTATGGAACAAATGATTGAACAGCCACAACCACCTAAAGGTGACGAGGCTACTACAGGCACAATGTCACCTCTTGCTGCAGTGCGTCAGTATCTCTCCACTAACAGTGCAAAAAGCACCTTCCTGCGTAATTTTGGTTTGGTTGTCAAGGTAACCTTGTCCAAATCGCCTACTGAACAAAATCTTTCTGCTAGACAGAGTGATATATCTGTGCTCCAGACACAAGTCCAATCCCTAATGGACGTTGTTTCGGAAACAAGAATAGTGGTTGAGAAATGTCGTCAAGATATGAATGGTTTTGAAACCAGATTATCAGACATTCTCTTCGTTGGTCAAGAGCAATTGCGGAAAAAAGGTGGAGATCGTGCTGCTCCATCAGATTCTACAGCCTGAAACATTAGCACTCAGGTCAAATGATCTGTGCTTCTATACATCTGATGGTGCTTTTATTTGGAAGGACCGTAAACTTTATGCCAACATGCCTTTTGTTGTATGGTTGGAATTTATTTTGTTGTGATACAACATTTATGACGCTGCCTCAGGCTGCAGTAATTACGACGCTATTTTTGTATAGTGTAGGTTTATCTTAGTAATGTATTCGGCCGAAAGCTTCGTAGGAGCCCAACATGCCAACATTCGTCGGGCCCATTCCAATTGGGCTAAAAATGATTACGGGCCAAAATTGGCATGTAGCCCACTAAAAATATCTGGGCCTAAATCAGCATAAGCTTTCATATTTTTCTGGTAGGCCTGTGCCCATAGTGGGCCTTTAACAGGCCTAAACATAATTTGGGCCCTCAGTAAAAATAGGCCGTTTACAGGTGTAAATATCTCAAGCCCATAAAAACATGGGCCTTCAATAGACCGAAAGTGAGATTGGGCCCTGATTGTGCCAAATAACCCACTGGACTTAGCAGGCCAAAATGGTGGCACATTTACGATGCGGATCTTTGACAGGCCGAAATTCGGACAGGCCGTAAATGCGCCGACCTAATACACGGGCCTTTAACAGGCC
The DNA here is from genome assembly GCF_018294505.1 of Triticum aestivum. Lineage (NCBI taxonomy): Eukaryota > Viridiplantae > Streptophyta > Magnoliopsida > Poales > Poaceae > Triticum > Triticum aestivum. Next base: position 113,700,158 of record NC_057809.1, on the reverse strand, counting down.
AAAACTTTGGTTGGACTAGATTATCGTCCTTTTTATATGGGCTGTTAATGGGCCCGATATGACGTTGGGCCACATATGGCCCATGGTTTATGTCCGGCGTTAACAGGCCGAAAATGACAACAGGTCGAAAGTGGCCCAAAGCTATAGTGGGCCTCTAACAGGCCGAATGTCAGACATGGCCGAATATGACCCAAGTCCTTCACGGTCATTTATGGGCCGAAAGTTTTGATGGCCTGTAAATGGGCCCAAATGAAGCCGGACCTTTAACAGGACGGAAATACACCGGGCCGTAATTCGGCCCAATTACTTAGCGGACTGTTAACGGGCCAGAAGTGACCATGGGCCGCGTTGATGACAAGTTTAGGACAGGCCGTTGATGGCCCGATTTGATAGAGAATGTTGGGCCTTTAGCTGGGTCAGCCCATTATGGTCTACAGAATCTTGTGGGCCTTTAGCTGGGCCGGCCCATTGTGGTCCGTAAAATCTTGTGAGCCTTTAGCTGGGCCGGCCCATTATGGTCTGCAAAATCGTGTGGGCCTTTAGCTGGGCCAGCCCATTATGGTCTGCTAAATTTTGTGGGCCTTTAGCTGGCCCGACCCATTATGGTCCGCTAAATATTATGGGCCTTTGGTTGGACCGGCCCATTTAAACTTTGTGGGCCACTTTTGGGCTGGTCCACGTGTCAACAGATCATAGGCCCATCTCGACTGTTGGATGAGTGACACCTGTGCCAACGCGGAGTTGACGCGTGGATCCGTCAGCCAATGAGAATTTTACATGTGGAAAATTGGCATTGGTCGTGGCTGTTAACGGGTTATCGGATCCAAAATCCGACCTGATAGCTTAACGGTGTTCCGTTATGGTGGATGCCACATGTCGGTCACCCTTGACGAAAGCACTTCTGTGACGCGCAATTTATCGTCATGGAAGTGGACACTTCCGTGATGATAATTTTGGCAATGTCATGGAACACTTCTACGACAGCACAGGTATGACTATCTTGATTCTATCATAAATTTGTCATGGATGTACATGCATGACAGAAAACGCGACCTACTGTGACAAACATGTATCATCACGGAAGTGTATTTTTTTGTAGTGTAAAGGTAACAATAGTAGTAGCAAAGACACGCTATGCATCAGGATAGGATTAACGGAAAGCAGTAACATGCTACACTACTCTAATGCAAGCAGTAGGGAGAAGAATAGGCGATATCTGGTAATCAAGGGGGGGGGCTTGCCAGGTTGCTCTGGCAAGGAGGGGTCGTCAACACCGTAGTCGTACTAGGTAGCAGCGGCGTGATACGTCCATTTTGCATCATGGTTTTATATCGATATTTATTTTATTATGGGATGTTATTACACATTATGTCACAATACTTATGCCTATTCTCTCTTATTTTACAAGGTTTACATGAAGAGGGGTGTCGGTGTCAAAACCGGTGGATCTCGGGTAGGGGGTCCCGAACTGTGCGTCTAAGGTCGATGGTAACAGGAGACAAGGGACACGATGTTTACCCAGGTTTGGGCCCTCTTTATGGAGGTAATACCCTACGTCCCGCTTGATTGATATTGATGAATATGAGTATTACAAGAGTTGATCTACCTCGAGATCGTAATGGCTAAACCCTAGAGGTCTAGCTTGTATGGCTATGATCTTCGGTCTCCTATCCGGACTAAGTTATTCGGTTTATATAGACACCGGGAGGATCTAGGGTTACACAAGGTCAGTTACAAAGAAGGGAATCTACATATCCGGTCGCCAAGCTTGCCTTCCATGCCAAGGAGAGTCCCATCCGGACACGGGTGCAGTCTTCGGTCTTCGTATCTTCCCAGCCCATCAGTCTGGCCCATGGCTAACAGGTCGGATGCCCGAGGACCCCTTAGTCCAGGACTCCCTCAGTAGCCCCTGAACCTAGCTTCAATGACAAGGTATCCGACGCATAGTGTTGTCTTCGGCATTGCAAGGCGGGTTCCTCCTTCTAAACTCCAAAATAGTCTTCGGATGAATTGATTGTGTCCGGACCTGTAACATACAGCCGTAGAGAGTATAGTATTCTATGAATCCAATCTGCTGACAACTTTTAGTAACGTGATGTCACACTTCTCAGTCATTATTTCGAACCGTTTCCCGTCCCGCCGTCCCATGTTTCGGGGCGTGGTTGTCATTGACACGTCTTGTCGAAGCAGAGATCGTGTCCCCTAATTGCGGGATTTTCATCAATACGAGCGTGGGTAACCCAACCGTCCTGTAGGAAAGATTCCTTAGGAATAGGTAGGTTCTTAGGCTTAGGAGGAGGTGTTCAATACTCGTTGCCTTTATAAAGGAACCAAGGGCCGTGTTTTATGCCAAACCTCTCCTCAGCCTTCCCAACCTCGAGTTCTAGCACCCAAGGTTCGACTTCATCATTTCAAGCCTCCCCATCATGTCCGGACCCAGCTCCCAAGGCCAATGGGTGGCTTCCTCCATTACGGAGGAGGATATCGCAAAGCTTCGGGTGGCTAGATATTTGATTGCGGAGGTCCACCACAGGCTTCCTGCTCAAGGACAGGTTATTCCGACCCCCAGATCTGGCGAGAGGGTCGTATTCATATCCCACTTCCTCCGGGGGCTAGGGTTCGCTCTTCACCCCTTCGTCCGGGGGCTAATGTTTTATTACGGACTAGATTTTCATGATCTAGCCCCGGACTCTATCCTCCACGTCTTGGCGTTCATCATTACATGCAAGGCCTACCTTCGAATCCCCCCACACTTCGGCTTATGGCTCAAGACCTTCAGCGTGAAGCCGAAGGTAGTCGACGGGGAACAGGTGGAGTGCGGCGGTGCTATGATCAGCCAACTCACCAGCACTCCTTGGCCAAAAGGTTCTTTTACCGAAACTTCCAATCACTGGCAGCAGGACTGGTTTTATGTTACAGAGCCCCGCAGCACCAAGTGGGTAGCTGCACCCACATTCCGTCCTGGCCCATCGTTACAGCTTGCATCATGGGTCAACAAGGGGCTGGACTGGGGATCAGTTGATGAAGTGCAGACTTTACAGAGCCGCATCCGAACCCTCCTCATGAGAGACATCGATCTTGTCAACGTGATCCAAGTGATGTTAGTTCGTTGAATCCTGCCATGCCAGCGCAGGTCTCGCCGCATGTGGGAGCTTAGTCCTGAAGGACCACAAACCCTCCAACACTTCTTCGGCACCACACACAAAGGGATGTGGAAGCTATTTTTTGGGAAGCAGAAATATTGGTCGGACACAACCGAAGATGCTGGCCTTTACTGCAATCGTCCGGATACCCCGGTAAGCACTTGGCTCCCGAACACTTTGTAATTATGCATACCATAATATGGTGCTAAGCAAGCTATCTTCTTCCAAGGCTGGACAAAGAAGGCGGAACTAATTATGTGTTCGGCCCCTCTGCCTAAGGACCCTGCGAATCCTGTTCTAACAAGGATGCTGGCCTGGCACCATACCAGATGCCTGTGAAGGAGGGCGAGATGGAGAGTGAGAGGACCAAAGATGGCACCTATTCCAAGGGCACATCAGACATTTTGTCCGTAGGAATCAGAATCCCCTCATCCGAAGACAAAAGTGAAGGGGGGGGGCACTGTCTCCTTTCCTCCTAGGAAGAGAAGGGCCACCTCCGAAGATTGGGAGAAGCAAGCCCCTAAGCGAGGCAAGATGCCTCAGGTGGGTGGCTCAGGCTTGGAGGACATCGAAGCGCAGTCTCATGACGAGGACAAGCCTCAGGCCAAATAGTAAGTGAACAAGGCTGACCTTAACAATCCTCAACAATCCTCTTCCTAGGGGGACCTTATCCTAGAGATGATGGAAAGCGAGACGCCCCCACCGGCCTCTCCGACCAATAGGGCAGACGAGTTAGAGGTGTCATCGCGAAGGGTCTCCCCCGACCAACAAGTGGTGCAAGGGATGATGAAGACAGTACCCGAAGGTGATACTTTGGTGTCCCAGGGTCCGGGGAACAACAATGAGGGCCCCGGACAATCTGATATACAGCCGGATACGTATGAATGAATCCCTTCAAAGGGTGGCCATACTCCTACGGCAGCCTTCGGAGACCCAGAGGCGCTGGATATCTTGACGAACATGCTGCGGCAGGCGTCCATCTCAGAGGAACATCGTACCTTAATGGGCATGGTGGTTGAAAAGGTCCAGTCCACGAAGAGCGGATTGGATGAGGCATTTGCGAGCCTACTAAGAGGCTTCGAGGTTTGTACTGTAATATGTGCAATTTTGTTTTATTCGCAAAATACACCTGTGTATAGATAGTAGCCCCTGAGACTCGGGTTGGCTTCCCATGGGAGGCGAACGGAGGGTCAAGAAGAAATATTCAAGGACTAACCTGATTAACTTGAACACAAGCTGCTTCCCCCTTGGCTACTTCCCAGACTACATATATTGCCGAGCTGCAACGGAAGCTTGATATGGCCGGGGATGACATTGCGTTAATCAATATGCATCTTGATGAATCGCAAGGTATGTATTTGGGGGAGTCCCTTCACATACATTTTTGTGATATAAGCATGATGATGAAATTTATATACTGCAATATGCAGGGCTCCATATGGTGCTACCGCCGTTGAAATTCTTCGGGCAGAGCTGGCCTGGGCCAAGGAGCAGGCCCGGTGTAGTAATGCGGCTGCCGAAAAAGCATCGGCTGAGTTAAAAGCCAAACGAGCTGCTCGGCGTCTAGACGAGTAGAAGATATCCACGATGGTGCTCGAACTAAAAAATGCTGCTAGCTGCTGTGAACTCCTTGAGAAGGAGAATGAAGCCAAAACGGCTAAAGTTGACAAGGCCTTACGAGAGGCGAGACAAGCATGGTCTGAATCTAGAGCCACCCGTGAGGAGATCCTGCAAGCTAGGGATATTGCGGTTGGTTAGCCATTTTTGCTATAGACTAAGTTCGGCATTCCAAACTATGCTCAGCTTAACCAAATGTGGAGTTCTCCGGACGAGTTTTTAGACTTGCCGAAGAGTTCTTCCGATGCAACGCAGTTTTACCAGGCGGGAGAGGGGTATGCAATGGAGAAGCTTTTGTGGTCACAATTCAGCGCATCGAAGCGCCCCCTGTTGCTAAATGAGCAGATGTCCCAGTGGGCCGAGCTTCATAGGATATTCGGCGCTGCCATGAAGAACATCATAACCCGATTATGGCCAACTGAGCCTGTTTCGAATAGTTACTTCAGCTTGGTGCAAAGGCTTGTTGACGCGGTGCCACGTATCGACGATGTGAAGCGGTCGGTGTGCATCGAGGGTGCACGGATGGCTTTTGCCCGAGTCAAGACATTCTGGGGGAAGATGAAGGCCATCGATGTTGCGGTGAAGAGTCCACCCAAGGGCAAGGACCACCACGAATCGGAGCATTATTTTGAAGACGTCCTAGTGGCTGCCCGCTTGATAGAGGGTCAGTGCTCGAAAGATATATTGTTCGAGTGAGGTGTATGAGAATTGTACGAGACAATTTCATAGTTAATTGTTTTTATATATTGCTCAAAAGTTTGTGTTCCTCTTGTCCGGCCGTTTTAATATAATCTGAAAGTTTTCCAGTCGTCGGCTTCAGCCCCCTCATATGAAGTACGGGGGTGTTCGGAAAAGCATTTGATCACTCTTGACCCAACGTCTTGGTCCGTGAAGGAGGTGTCAATGCGGCGAACCAGGCAACCATACTATAGGGCATTAACACTTTCACTTAGCCATAGGAGTTTTATGGTGGGTCTACGACATAGCCCCTGGTATGTATGCGGCTTATTCATACGATGCGTGTACATATTTGACCGAAAAGAGGTCCTTCATGTGAAACGGAGGAATCGCTAGAGATTCCTATAAGTCATCGAGTGGTTGACTAGCTCTCGCCGCATCATGGCAGTCAGTTTTCGGCTTTCTCTACTGAGGTGCTAAGCCAGGTGAACCGGCGGCACAATCGCAGTATTTCTCCCTTTACTACCCAAGCCAATAGAGTGGAACGTAGGATAGCAAGCACAGGAGCCGGGCAACCCAACTATTGACCCAAGACATGATTCGGAGCTGATGCATATAAGGCCAAACTCACGACGCCGAAGTATGTTGTAAAAACTGTTCGGAATTTGTTGGCAACTCAATTGTTCCCGTGCAGAGCCCCTGGCAAGTTTAAGCCGGGGTATATCTGTGAAACAACCATAAGAGGCGTATTCATTTGCGGAAAGGCACGGATAATTAATACGGGTAATGTGAACTAGGACCTGAGTGATATGCTAAAGATTACTTGATATATATAAAGGCCACGACCCCGACTGTTTGATATGCACTGGGTCGAAGGCAGAGGAAAAAGGCATGTTACAGGCTCGAAAATGAGTGCGGTCTACAAAAAGTTATTTTGGACCTCCTGTCGCACATCTGCGTCGCCTATCCTCGGCAAGGGGAATCCTTGAAGGAATTAGCCCCGTAGGTGAGTGTACGGATCCGAACTGCGATAGAGTCGGTCTTAGATGTTTCTCCTTTGCGCCACCTGTTTTTAAGGGGTAATGAAGAAAGAGAAAGGAAAGTAGATAAAATGTTACCGGAGTGCTTGCAGACTTGTCCATATTATGCTTCCGCCAATGCCCATGGTATCTTAAGTGCGTAGTTATGTATGCGCGGTATAGTTTTAACAGGTATATGAGATGGGCAACGGAAGCTGAACTACTATTTTTTCCCCGGATTTGATCGATCTTCGGGGGGGGGGGAATTGCTTCTGGCCCCCGGCATATGGCTGGTGAACCACTCCATCGTCCCTATTGCCTGGCGGCCCCCTTCAGTTGTGTTCGGCATTGAGCTTGCCGGCCTGCTTGAGGATCCAACAGTTTCTGTTGGTATGATTAGCTGGTTTATTGGGGTGGCCATGAATCTGGCAGGGTCGGTCCAATATCCTGTCTAGGTTGGATGGTCCGTCTATGTTCGCCTTGAATGGCTTTTTACGTTGACCAGGCTTGGGATTGCTGAATCCGGCGTTGAGCGCTGTGTCGTGATCTTTCGTTATCATTGCTACTGTTGTGTTTGCTTCGTCGTGGCTTGCCATTGCCGTCTTGGATTTCGGAAGTGCTCGAGTCGCTGGCGCTATTGCTTCTATGAGCGAGCCAGTTGTCTTCTCCCACGCAAAAGCGGGTCATTAGAGCGGCAAGGGCTGTCATGGATCTAGGTCCTTCTTAACCGAGGTGGCGTGCAAGCCATTCATCCCGGACGCTGTGTTTAAAGGTCGCAAGGGCTTCCGCGTCCGGACAGTCGACGATTTGGTTCTTTTTAACTAAGAACCTAGTCCAGAGCTGCCTGGCTGACTCTCCGGGCTGCTGGACAATGTGATTTAAGTCATTGGCATCCGTTGGCCGGACATATGTTCCTTGCAAGGTGTCACGAAAGGCGTCCTCCAAATCTTCCCAGCTGCTAATAAAATTTTCCGGCAGACTGTTTAACCAGTACCGAGCTGGTCCTTTGAGTTTTAGTGGTAGGTATTTGATGGCATGAAGGTCGTCCCCCCGGGCCATGTGGATATGGAGCAGGAAGTCCTCGATCCATACCGTGGGATCCGTTGTTCCATCGTATGATTCAATATTCATAGGTTTGAACCCGTCTGGGAATTGATGCAGAATTACTTCGTCTGTGAAGCAAAGAGGGTGTGCGGCGGCTTTATGTTGGGCCACACGGCGACGTACCTCCGATGGAGTCCGTTACGGTTTTCGGCCTGGGCGTGCCTAGTTTTGTCATGTCCGAATAGGTGGTTGTCGTCGCGTGTCGAGGTATGTCCTCGCGATCCGTAGGTCGCTCTTGAGTGTCGTGCTCTACTACCAAGTCCTGTTTGATGGTCGTATGTGATGTCTACTACACAACCTTCTTCTTGTAGACGTTGTTGGGCCTCCAAGTGCAGAGGTTTGTAGGACAGTAGCAAATTTCCCTCAAGTGGATGACCTAAGGTTTATCAATCCGTGGGAGGCGTAGGATGAAGATGGTCTCTCTCAAGCAACTCTGCAACCAAATAACAAAGAGTCTCTTGTGTCGCCAACACACCCAATACAATGGTAAATTGTATAGGTGCACTAGTTCAGCGAAGAGATGGTGATACAAGTGGTATATGGATAGTAGATAATGGTATTTGTAATCTGAAATAATAAAAACAGATAGGTAGCAAGTGATAAAAGTGAGCGTAAACGGTATTGCAATGTGTTGAAACAAGGCCTAGGGTTCATACTTTCGCTAGTGTAAGTTCCCTCAACAATACTAACATAATTGGATCACATAACTATTCCGCAACATGCAACAAAGAGTCACTCCAAAGTCACTAATAGCAGAGAACGAACGAAGAGATTATGGTAGGGTACGAAACCACCTCAAAGTTATTATTTCCAATCAATCCGTTGGGCTATTCCTATAAGTGTCACAAACAGCCCTAGAGTTCATACTAGAATAACACCTTAAGACACAAATCAACCAAAACCCTAATGTCACCTAGATACTCCAATGTCACCTCAAGTATCTGTGGGTATGATTATACGATATGCATCACACAATCTCAAATTCATCTATTCAACCAACACAAAGGACCTCAAAGAGTGCCCCAAAGTTCTACTAGAGAATCACGACGAAAACGTGTGCCAGCCCCTATGCATAGGTTCATGGGCGGAACCCGCAAGTTGATCACCAAAACATACATCAAGTGAATCATGTGGTATCCCATTGTCACCACAGATACGCACGGCAAGACATACATCAAGTGTTCTCAAATCTTTGAAGACTCAATCCGATAAGATAACTTCAAAGGGGAAACTCAATTCATTACAAGAGAGTAGAGGGGGAGGAGAAACATAAGATCCAACTATAATAGCAAAGCTCGCGATACATCAAGATCGTGCCAAATCAAGAACACGAGAGAGAGAGAGAGAGAGAGATCAAACACATAGCTACTGGTACATAACCTTAGCCCCGATGGAGAACTACTCCCTCCTCGTCATGGAGAGCACCGGGATGATGAAGATGGCCACCGGAGAAGGATTGTCCCCTCTGGCAGGGTGCCGGAACGGGTCTAGATTGGTTTTCGGTGGCTACGGAGGCTTCTGGCGGCGGAACACCCGATCTATTGTGCGTTCTGGAAGTTTTAGGGTACGACGATATATATGGGTGCAGGAAGTACGTCGAAGGACCGAAGGGGGGGCCACGAGGCAGGGGGCGCGCCGTAGGGGGGTGGGCGTGCCCCCACCCTCATGGGAAGCCCGTGTCTCCCCTAACGTGCACTCCAAGTTCCCTGGGTTGCTTTCCTTCCAAAAATAACTTCTCCAGTTGATTTCGTTCCGTTTCGACTTCATTTGATATTCCTTTTCTTCGAAACACTGAAATAGGCAAAAAACAGCAAATCTGGGCTGGTCCTCCAGTTAATAGGTTAGTCCCAAAAGTAATATAAAAGTGGAAAATAAAGCCCAATATTGCCCAAAACAGTAGATAATATAGCATGGAGCAATCAAAAATTATAGTTACGTTGGAGACGTATCGAGCATCCCCAAGCTTAATTCCTGCTCGTCCTCGAGTAGGTAAATGATAAAAAAGATAATTATTGATGTGGAATGCTAGTTGGCATAATTTCACTGTAATTCTTCTTACTTGTGATATGAATATTCAGATCCAAAAGATTCAAGACAAAAGTTCATATTGACATAAAAGTAATAATACTTCAAGCATACTAACTAAGCAATTATGTCTTCTCAAAATAACATGGCCAAAGAAAGTTATCCCTACAAAATCATATAGTCTGGCTATGCTCTATCTTCACCACACAAAATATTTAAATCATGCACAACCCCGATGACAAGCCAAGCAATTGTTTCATACTTTTGATGTTCGCAAACTTTTTCAATCTTCACGCAATACATGAGCGTGAGCCATGGACATAGCACTATAGGTGGAATAGAATGGTGGTTGTGGAGAGGAAAAAAGGTAGAAGATAGTCTGACATCGACTAGGCATATCAACGGGCTATGGAGATTCCCATCAATAGATATCAATGTGAGTGAGTAGGGATTGCCATGCAACGGACGCACTAGAGCTATAAGTATATGAAAGCTCAACAAAAGAAACTAGTGGGTGTGCATCCAACTCGCTTGCTCACAAATACCTAGGGCATTTTTAGGAAGCCCATCATTGGAATATGCAAGCCAAGTTCTATAATGAAAGATTCCCACTAGTATATGAAAGTGACAACATAGGAGACGCTCTATCATGAAGATCATGGTGCTACTTTGAAGCACAAGTGTGGTAAAAGGATAGTAGCATTGTCCCTTCTCTCTTTTTCTCTCATTTTTTTTCATCCGGAGTCTCATCCCGACTTATGGGGGAATCATAGTATCCATCATCATTCCTCAATGGGACAATGCTCTAATAATGATGATCATCACACTTTTATTTACTTACAACTCGATACTTAGAACAAGATATGACTCTATATGAATGCCTCCGGCAGTGTACCGGGATATGCAATGAATCAAGAGTGACAAGTATGAAAGAATCATGAACAGTGGCTTTGCCACAAATACTATGTCAACAACATGATCATGCTAAGCAATATGACAATGATGAATGTGTCATGATAAACTGGATGGTAGAAAGTTGCACGGCAATATATCTCGAAATGGCTATGGAAATGCCATAATAGGCAGGTATGGTGGCTGTTTTGAGGAAGATATAAGGAGGTTTATGTGTGAAAGAGCGTATCATATCACGGGGTTTGGATGCATCGGCGAAGTTTGCACCAACTCTCAATGTGAGAAAGGGCAATGCACGGTACCGAAGAGGCTAGCAATGATGGAAGGGTGAGAGTGCGTATAATCCATGGACTCAACATTAGTCATAAAGAACTCACATACTTATTGCAAAAATGTATTAGTTATCGAAACAAAGTACTACGCGCATGAGCCTAGGGGGATAGATTGGTAGGAAAAGACCATCGCTCGTCCCCGACTGCCACTCATAAGGAAGACAATCAATAAATAAATCATGCTCCGACTTCATCACATAACGGTTCACCATACGTGCATGCTACGGGAATCACAAATTTCAACACAAGTATTTCTCAAATTCACAACCACTCAACTAGCATGACTCCAATATCACCATCCTCATATCTCAAAACAATTATCAAGCATCAAACTTCTCATGGTATTCAACACACTCATAAGAAATTTTATTATTCTTGAATACCTAGCATATTAGGATTTTAAGCAAATTACCATGCTATTTAAGACTCTCAAACTAATCTAAGTGAAGCATGAGAGTTCATCTATTTCTTCAAAATAAAACTACCACCATGATCTAAAATATATAAGTGAAGCACTAGAGCAAATGACAAACTACTCCGAAAGATATAAGTGAAGATCAATGAGTAGTCAAATAATTATGTAACTATGTGAAGACTCTCTAACATTTAATAATTTCAGATCTTGGCATTCTATTCAAACAGCAAGCAAAGCAAAATAAAATGACATTCTAAGAATATCAAACATCATGTGAAGAAGCAAAAACTTAGAATCAACCGATACTAACCGATAGTTGTTGAAGAAGAAAGGTGGGATTCCAACCGGGCATCCCCAAGCTTAGACGCTTGAGACTTCTTGAAATATTATCTTGGGGTGCCTTGGGCATCCCCAATCTTGAGCTTTCGTGTCTCCTTAATTCCTCTCATATCACGGTCTCCCTAAATCTCAAAAGCTTCATCCACACAAAACTCAACAAGGACTCGTGAGACAAGTTAGTATAAACCGTTGCCAAAACCTTATCATACTCTACTGTAGCAAATCACTAAAATTATTATTCAGAATTGCATAATAAATGCCTCTGCATATTTAATAGTCCTATCCTCAAATAGAATCATTAAAGAAGCAAACATATGCAAACAATGCAAACATAACAGCAATCTGCCTAAACAGGATAGTCTATAAAGAATGCTGCAATATCCATACTTCCCTACCTCCAAAAATTATTAAAGAAAATTCCAACTGTAGTAAATTTATCAGAGCTTAATATGAAAAAGGTTTCAACATTTTATCACATTCTGACTTTTCTGGGGAATTATTGCAACAGCGGTAACTTTCTGTTTTCAAACAGCAACATGTGGACTTCTAAAATAGGCATAGTAAAGACTATCAATGCCACTTTTATTGAAATAAAAGATGCAAAACATTTCTCTAAATGACAGCAAGAAAATCCTAACAAAATAAATTGACGCTCCAAGCAAAACACATATCATGTGGTGAATAAAAATATAGCTCCAAGTAAAGTTACCGATGAACGAAGACGAAAGAGGGGATGCCTTCCGGGGCATCCCCAAGATTAGGCTCTTGGCTATCCTTGAATATTACCTTTGGGTGCCTTGGGCATACCCAATCTTAGGCTCTTTCCACTCCTTATTCCATAGTCCATCGAATCCTTACCCAAAACTTGAAAACTTCACAACACAAAACTTAACAGAAAACTCGTAAGCTCCGTTAGTATAAGAAAATAAATCACCACTTCAAGGTACTGTAATGAACTCATTATTTATTTATATTGGTGTTAAACTTACTGTATTCAAACTTCTCTATGGTTTATAAACTCTTTTACTAGCCATAGATTCATCAAAATAAGCAAACAACACACGAAAAACAGAATCTGTCAAAAACAGAACAGTCTGTAGTAATCTGGATCAAACATATACTTCTGGAACTTATAAAATTCTCAAATAAATTGATGGACCTGAGGAATTTATATATTAATAATCTGAAAAAATAATTAACTAAATATCACTTTCCAAATAAACATGGCAGCAATTCTCGTGAGCGCTAAAGTTTCTGTTTTTGACAGCATGATCAACAAGACTTTCCCCGGGCCTTCCCAAAGGTTCTACTTGGCACAAACACTAATTAAAACAATAAAACCACATCTAAACAGAGTCTAGATGATTTATTTATTACTAAACAGGAGCAAAAATCAAGGAATAAAAATAAAATTGGGTTGCCTCCCAACAAGCGCTATCGTTTAACGCCCCTAGCTCGGCATGATGATTTCAATGATGCTCACATAAAAGATAAGAATTGAAACATAAAGAGAGCATCATGAAGAATATGACTAGCACATTTAAGTCTAACCCACTTCCTATGCATAGGGATTTTGTGAGCAAACAACTTGTGGGAACAAGAATCAACTTGCATAGGAAGGTAGAACAAGCATAACTTCAAAACTTTAAGCACATAGAGAGGAAACTTGATATTATTGCAATTCCTACAAGCATATAGTCCTCCGTCATAATAATTTTAAGTAGCATCATGAGTGAATTCAACAATATAACCAGCACCTAGAGCATTCTTTTCATGATCTACAAGCATGCAAAATTTACTACTCTCCACATAAGCAAAATTCTTCTCATGAATAGTAGTGGGAGCAAACTCAACAAAATAACTATCATGTGATTGAAAATTAAGACCAAGATGATAAGTTTCATGGTTATCTTTATTCTTTAAAGCATAAATGTCATCACAATAATCATCATAGATGGGAGGCATGCTTTCATCATAGTAAATTTTCTCATCAAAGCTTGGGGGACAAAAAATATGATCTTCATCAAACATAGCTTCCCCAAGCTTGTGGCTTTGCATATCATTAGCATCATGGATATTCAAGGAATTCATACTAACAACATTGAAATCATGCTCATCATTCAAATATTTAGTGCCAAACATTTTATAGATTTCTTCTTCTAGCACTTGAGCACAATTATCCTTTCCATCATACTCACGAAAGATATTAAAACGATGAAGCGTATGAGACAAACTCAATTCCAAATTTTTTGTAGTTTTCTTTTATAAACTAAACTAGTGATAAAACAAGAAACTAAAAGACTAGATTGCAAGATCTAGAGATATACCTTCAAGCACTCACCTCCCCGGCAACGGCGCCAGAAAAGAGCTTGATGTCTACTACACAACCTTCTTCTTGTAGACGTTGTTGGGCCTCCAAGTGCAGAGGTTTGTAGGACAGTAGCAACTTTCCCTCAAGTGGATGACCTAAGGTTTATCAATCCGTGGGAGGCGTAGGATGAAGATGGTCTCTCACAAGCAACCCTGCAACCAAATAACAAAGAGTCTCTTGTGTCCCCAACACACCCAATACAATGGTAAATTGTATAGGTGCACTAGTTCGGCGAAGAGATGGTGATACAAGTGGTATATGGATAGTAGATAATGGCATTTGTAATCTGAAATAATAAAAACAGCAAGGTAGCAAGTGATAAAAGTGAGCATAAACGGTACTGCAATGTGTTGAAACAAGGCCTAGGGTTCATACTTTCGCTAGTATAAGTTCCCTCAACAATACTAACATAATTGGATCACATAACTATCCCTCAACATGCAACAAAGAGTCACTCCAAAGTCACTAATAGCGGAGAACGAACGAAGAGATTATGGTAGGGTACGAAACCACCTCAAAGTTATTCTTTCCAATCAATCCGTTGGGCTATTCCTATAAGTGTCACAAACAGCCCTAGAGTTCGTACTAGAATAACACCTTAAGACACAAATCAACCAAAACCCTAATGTCACCTAGATACTCCAATGTCACCTCAAGTATCCGTGGGTATGATTATATGATATGCATGAGACAATCTTAGATTCATCTATTCAACCAACACAAAGGACCTCAAAGAGTGCCCCAAAGTTCTACCGGAGAATCACGACGAAAACGTGTGCCAGCCCCTATGCATAGGTTCATGGGCGGAACCCGCAAGTTGATCACCAAAACATACATCAAGTGAATCACGTGGTATCCCATTGTCACCACAGATACGCACGGCAAGACATACGTCAAGTGTTCTCAATTCTTTAAAGACTCAATCCGATAAGATAACATCAAAGGGGAAACTCAATTCATTACAAGAGAGTAGAGGGGGAGGAGAAACATAAGATCCAACTATAATAGCAAAGCTCGCGATACATCAAGATCGTGCCAAATCAAGAACATGAGAGAGAGAGATCAAACCCATAGCTACTGGTACATACCCTCAGCCCCGAGGGAGAACTACTCCCTCCTCGTCATGGAGAGCACCAGGATGATGAAGATGGCCACCGGAGAACGATTTCCCCCTCCGGCAGGGTGCCGGAACGAGTCTAGATTGGTTTTCAGAGGCTACGGAGGCTTATGGCGGCGGAACTCCCGATCTATTGTGTGCTCTGGAAGTTTTAGGGTACGACAATATATATGGGTGTAGGAAGTACATCGGAGGACTGAAGGGGGGGCCACGAGGTAGGTGGGCGCGCCCCCCACCCTCGTGGGCAGCCCGTGTCTCCCCTGACGTGCACTCCAAGTTCCTTGGGTTGCTTTCCTTCCGAAAATAACTTCTCCAGTTGATTTCGTTCCGTTTTGACTTCGATTGATGTTCCTTTTCTTCGAAACACTGAAATAGGCAAAAAACAACAAATCTGGGCTGGGCCTCCGGTTAATAGGTTAGTCCCAAAAGTAATATAAAAGTGGAAAATAAAGCCCAATATTGCCCAAAACAGTAGATAATATAGCATGGAGCAATCAAAAATTATAGATACGTTGGAGACGTATCAGTATGCACAACCCTGAGATGTTGTGTTCTTGCCTTTACGGCGAGGTGGGGTGGTCTGGTGTTCGTCTTGAGTTGCCGCTTTGCCTGGACCAAGTTGTGGTAGACCTGGCGCCTTGTGCGATAATGGCACGGGCTCGAGCGCCTTGTCGTCACCCTGGGGTAGCAATCTACTCTTCAGGTAGCTTTTGGCTGGGCCACTAAGGCCGTATTCTTCGGCGGCTAGGACTTCAGTCCATCTATCATTGAGCAGATCTTGGTCAGCTTGAAGCTGGTGATGCTCCTTTTTCAGGATCCTTGAAGTGGCTATTAGTTGGCGCTTGAAGCGCTCCTACTCAAGAGGTTCCTCACGCACGATGAAATCCTCGGTGTCGAGGCTCACCTCATCCTCAAAGAGCGGAAGGAAATTGTCGTCCTCTGAATCTTCATACGTGGCATGTTTACCAGGGCTAACATGCCCATCTTCCCGTTCATCTTGGTCATTAGCAGTATCAACGGGGTCTTCGCTGTCTTCGGCATCGTCGTCCATAGCGGCAATTTTCTCGGAGTCGTAATCAAGTGTATCGGTCGAATCCTCGACCGTGGCTATGAAGTGGGTGGTGGGTGGGAAGCAAAATTCTGCGTCGCCAGCCCCTGGTTTGAGCCGGATATAGTTCGGCTGTAAGTCCTTCGCCAAGGACATGTTCTTTAAGGAATTTAACACATCGCCCAAGGGCGAGTGCTGGAAGATGTCTGCGGTGCTGAATTCGAAGATCGATAAATGATCAAGCTCGGCGTCCGTGGGCCTATGTGGTTTGGAACTTACGTTCAGAGGCAAGCCCAGAGTTCCGGTGACAAAGACGTCGTGAGAGGTTAGGTCTATGTGTGGCTCCAACGCCGTGGGATCTGTGGCCTCCGTGGTGGGGTTGATCCTCCCGTCCTCGGATGGCGTAGTTTGCTCCGGCTCTAAGGCCAGAACGGTTATAGGAGCGATCTCCTGGATGCGGGCTGATGACAGATTTAGGTCATGATCACCGGGGCGACCGGGAGCGGCTACCGCGGTCTTGAATCCGGCGAAGATCAAGTCTTGAATCCAGCAAAGATCAAGTCTGCAAGGATGTCTGTAACGTAGTTAAAGCTCCCAAATCTGACCTGATGGCCAGGGCGTAGCTTTCGATCTGCTCCAGATGGCCAAACGAGTTAGCCCGCAGTGCGAAGCCGCCGAACACAAAGATCTGTCCGGGGAGGAAAGTTTCTCCTTGGACAGCGTCACTTTTGACGATTGAAGGGGCCATCAAACCTATTAGCGACAGCATAGAGGAACTCTCAATGAAAGCACCAATGTCAGTGTCAAAACCGGCGAATCTCGGGTAGGGGGTCCCGAACTGTGCATCTAAGGTTGATGGTAATAGGAGACAAGGAACACGATGTTTACCCAGGTTCGGGCCCTCTTTATGGAGGTAATACCCTACGTCCTGCTTGATTAATATTGATGAATGTGAGTATTAAAAGAGTTGATCTACCTCGAGATCGTAATGGCTAAACCCTAGAGGTCTAGCTTGTATGGCTATGATCTTTGGTCTCCTATCCGGATTAAGTCCTCCGGTTTATATAGACACCGGGAGGATCTAGGGTTACACAAGGTCGGTTACAAAGAAGGTAATCTACATATCCGGTCGCCAAGCTTGCCTTCCACCTCAAGGAGAGTCCCATCCGAACATGGGTGCAGTCTTCAGTCTTCCTATCTTCACAGCCCATCAGTCCGGTCCATGGCTAACAGGCCGGACGCTCGAGGACCCCTTAGTCCAGGACTCCCTCAAGGGGGAATTCCGGCAGCTGGAATTCTGGGCTAGAAAAGGAGCAAATATTAGAGATCTATTCAGCACATCTCCAAAAGTCCTGAAACTCCACAGGAATTATTTCTAGAATATATAAAAAATATTGGGCGAAAGAAGTACCAGAGGGGGGCCACCCATCGTCCACTGGTGGGCCCCTTGGTGGCCCTCTGATGCCCATCTTTGGCTATATGGAGTCTTTCGTCGAGGAAAATATCATAATCTAGCTCACGGGATGAAATTCCACCGCCACGAGGCAGAACGTTGGCAGAACCAATCTAGGGCTCCGGCGGAGCTGTTCTATCGGGGAAACTTCCCTCTGGGAGGGGGCAATCATCACCATCGTCATCACCAACGATCCTCTCATCAGGAGGGGGTCAATTTCCATCAACATCTTCACCAGCACCATCTCATCTCAAACCCTAGTTCATATCTTGTATCCAATCTTCATATCCAAACCTTAGATTGGTACCTGTGGGTTGCTAGTAGTGTTGATTACTCCTTGTAGTTGATGCAAGTTGGTTTACTTGGTGGAAGATCATATGTTCAGATCCATTATGCATATTAATACCCTCTGATTATGAACATGAATATGCTTTGTGAGTAGCTACATTTGTTCCTGAGGACATGGGAGAAGTCTTGCTATAAGTAGTCATGTGAATTTGGTATTTGTTCGATATTTTGATGAGATGTATGTTGTCATCCCTCTAGTGGTGTCATGTGATCGTCGACTACATGACACTTCACCATTGTTTGGGACTAGAGGGAGGCATTGGGAAGTAATAAGTAGATGATGGGTTGCTAGAGTGCTAGAAGCTTAAAGCCTAGTTTATGCGTTGCTTCGTAAGGGGCTGATTTGGATCCATATGTTTCATTCTATGGTTAGGTTTACCTTAATACTTCTGTTGTAGTTGCGTATGCTTGCAATGGGGGTTAATCATAAGTGGGATGCTTGTCCAAGTAAGGACAATACCCAAGCACCGGTCCACCCACATATCAAATTATCAAAGTACCGAACGCGAATCATATGAACATGATGAAAACTAGATTGATGATAATTCCCATGTGTCCTCGGGAGCGCTTTCCTTCATATACGAGTTTGTCTAGGCTTGTCCTTTGCTACAAAAAGGATCGGGCCATCTTGTTGCACCTTATTTACTTTTATTACTTGCTAGTCGTTACAAATTACCTTATCACAAAACTATCTTTTACCGATAATTTCAGTGCTTGCAGAGAATACCTTACTGAAAACTGCGTATCATTTCCTTCTTCTCCTCGTTGGGTTCGACACTCTTACTTATTAAAAAGGCTATGATAGATCCCCTACACTTGTGGGCCATCAAGACTCTTTTCAGGCGCTGTTGCCGGGGAGTGAAGCGCCTTTGGTAGGTGGAATTTGGTAAGGAAAAATTTATATAGTGTGCTGAAATTTACTGTCACTTGTTACTATGTAACATAATCCTTTGAGGGGCTTGTTTGGGGTATCTTCACCCCGACCAGTAGAGCAAAGAGTTGCTCCTCAACCTACTGAATTTTTTTTACTTTTAAATTCCTTCGGGTATGATAGAGAAACTTCTAGCTAATCCTTTCACAGGTGATGGAACATTACATCCCGATTTGCACCTAATCTATGTGGATGAAGTTTGTGGATTATTTAAGCTTGCAGGTATGCCCGAGGATGTTATGAAGAAGAAGGTCTTACCTTTATCTTTGAAGGGAGATGCATTGACATGGTTGAGGCTATGTGATGATATTGGATCATGGAACTACCAACGATTGAAATTGGAATTTCATCAGAAATTTTATCCTATGCATCTTGTTCATCGTGATCGTAATTATATATATAATTTTTGGCCTCGCAAAGGAGAAAGCATCGCTCAAGCTTGGGGGAGGCTTAAGTCAATGTTATATTCATGCTCCAATCATGAGCTCTCAAAAGAAATGATTATTCAAAAAAATTATGCTCGGCTTTCTTTCAGTAATCGCTCCATGCTCGATACTTCTTGTACTAGATCTTTTATGATGAAGACTATTGAATTCAAATGGGATTTATTGGAAATAATTAAACACAACTCTGAAGATTGGGACATCGATGAAGGTAAGGAGTCAGGTATAACACCTAAGTTTGATAGTGTTAAATCTTTTATGGATACCGATGCTTTCCGTGAATTTAGCACTAAATATGGACTTGACTCTGAGATAGTAGCTTCTTTCTATGAATCATTTGCTACTCATGTTGATCTCCCTAAGGAGAAGTGGTTTAAATATAATCCTCCCATTGAAGTAAAAGTAGTTGAACCTATTAAAGTTGAAGAAAAGACTATCACTTATAATGATCCTGTTGTTCCTACTGCTTATATTGAGAAACCACCTTTCCCTATTAGAATAAAGGATCATGCTAAAGATTCAATTGTAGTTAACAAAAGTAATATTAAGACACCCAAACCCCCTGAGAAAATTAAGGTTGAACCTAGTGTTGCTATGGTTAAAGATCTCTTGGCCGATAATATTGATGGGCACGTTATTTACTTCTGTAATGAATCTGCTAGAATTGCTAGACCTGATACTAAAAATAAACATAGACCTGTTGTGGGCATGCCTATTATTTCTGTTAAAATAGGAGATCATTGCTATCATGGCTTATGTGATATGGGTGCTAGTGCAAGTGCAATACCGCATTCCTTATACCAAGAAATTATGCATGATATTGCACCCGCTGAGATAGAAGAGATAGATGTTACAATTAAGCTTGCCAATAGAGATACTATTTCACCAGTTGGGATTGTTAGAGATGTTGAAGTCTTGTGTGGGAAAGTTAAATATCCTGCTGATTTTCTTGTTCTTGGTTCCCCACAAGATGACTTTTGTCCCATTATATTTGGTAGACCCTTCTTGAATATTGTTAATGCTAGGATAGACTGCAATAAGGATATTGTTTCTGTTGGTTTAGGGGATATGTCTCATGAGTGTAATTTTGCTAAATTTCGTAGACAACCCCATAATAAAGAATTTCCTAGTAAAGATGAAATTATTGATCTTTCTTCTATTGCTGTGCCTCCTACTGATCCTTTAAAACAATATTTTCTAGACCATGAAAATGATATATTTATGAATGAAAGAAGGGAAATAGATGAAGTATTCTTTAAACAGGGACCTATTTTGAAACACAACTTGCCTGTTGAAATCCTAGGGGATCCCCCCACCTAAGGGTGATCCCGTGTTTGAGCTTAAACCTTTACCTGATACTCTAAAATATGCTTATCTTGATGACAAAGAGATATATCCTGTTATTATTACTGCTAACCTTTCAGACCATGAAGAAAAGAAATTATTGAAAACT
Organism: Triticum aestivum; assembly: GCF_018294505.1. NCBI lineage: Eukaryota > Viridiplantae > Streptophyta > Magnoliopsida > Poales > Poaceae > Triticum > Triticum aestivum. The sequence goes on along the minus strand of NC_057809.1, from coordinate 113,679,410 downwards.
CTGAAGAAGCACCGTGCTGCTATTGCATACACTCTTGATGATCTTAAGGGCATTAGTCCCACTCTATGCGAGCACAAAATAAAGCTGGAGAAAGACACTAAACCAGTTGTTGATCACCAACGACGGTTAAATCCTAAGATGAAAGAAGTGGTAAGAAAAGAAATACTAAAACTTCTGGAGGCAGGTATAATTTATCCCGTTGCTGCAGACTAAGGCATAGCCTAGTGGTGGGAAGGGGCTGATGCCTTCCCACCCACCCAGGTTCAAGGCTTGGTACTTGCAATTTGGGTTTGTTGCACCAATTATGCTGTAGGGGGTTCCCTTACAGTCTTTCTATCAAAAAAAAATCCCGTTGCTGATAGTCAGTGGGTAAGTCCTGTCCATTGTGTCCCTAAGAAGGGAGGTATTACTGCTATTCCTAATGATAAAGATGAATTGATTCCACAAAGAATTGTTACATGTTATAGAATGGTAATCGATTTCCGTAAATTAAATAAAGCTACTAAAAAGGATCATTACCCTTTACCTTTCATTGATCAAATACTAGAAAGATTATCCAAGCATACACATTTTTGCTTTCTAGATGGTTATTCTGGTTTCTCTCAAATACATGTGTCAAAAGAGGATCAGGAAAAGACAACTTTTACTTGCCCTTTCGGTACCTTTGCTTATAGACGTATGCCTTTTGGTTTATGTAATGCACCTACTGCCTTTCAAAGATGTATGACTACTATATTCTCTGACTTTTTTGAAAAGATTGTTGAGGTATTCATGGATGATTTCTCTGTTTATGGGACTTCTTTTGATGATTGCTTAAGCAACCTTGATCGAGTTTTGCAGAGATGTGAAGAAACTAATCTTGTCTTGAATTGGGAGAAGTGCCACTTTATGGTTAATGAAGGTATTGTCTTGGGGCATAAATTTTTTGAAAGAGGTATTGAAGTTAGTAAAGCTAAAGTTGATGCTATTGAAAAGATGCCGTGTCCTAAGAACATTAAAGGTATAAGAAGCTTCCTTGGTCATGCCAGTTTTTATAGGAGGTTCATTAAGGACTTCTATAAAATCTCTCGGCCTTTGACTAATCTCTTACAAAAATATGTTCCTTTTTGTTTGATGATGACTACATAGAAGCATTTGAAATACTTAAGAAAGCTTTGGTTTTTGCACCTATTGTTCAACCTCCTGATTGGAATTTACCATTCGAAATTATGTGTGATGCTAGTGATTATGTTGTAGGGGATTTTCTAGGACAAACAGTTGATAAGAAATTAAATGTTATCCAATATGCTAGTAAAACTCTAGACAGTGCCCAAACAAATTATGCTACTACTGAAAAATAATTTTTAGCAGTTGTATTTGCTTGTGATAAGTTCAGACCTTATATTGTTGATTCTAAAGTAACTATTCACACTAATCATGCTGCTATTAAATATCTTATGGAAAAGAAAGATGCTAAACCTAGACTTATTAGATGGGTTCTCTTGCTACAAGAATTTGATTTGCATATTATTGATAGAAAGGGAGCTAAGAACCCCGTTGCAGACAACTTGTCTAGGTTAGAGAATGTTCTTGATGACCCACTACCTAGTGATGATAGCTTTCCTAATGAACAATTAGTTGTCATAAATGCCTCTCGTACTGCTCCATGGTATGATGATTATGCTAATTACATTGTTGCTAAATTTATACCACCTAGTTTCACATACCAGCAAAAGAAAAAGTTCTTCTATGATTTAAGACATTACTTTTGGGATGACCCACATCTTTATAAAGAAGGAGTAGATAGTGTTATTAGACGTTGTGTACCTGAGCATGGACAGGAATAGATCCTACGCAAGTGTCACTCTGAGGCTTATGGAGGACACCACGCTGGAGATAGAACTGCACATAAGGTATTGCAATCCGGTTTTTATTGGCCCACTCTCTTCAAAGATGCCCGTAAGTTTGTCTTGTCTTGTGATGAATGTCAAAGAATTGGTAATATTAGTAGATGTCAAGAAATTCCTATGAATTATTCACTTGTTATTGAACCATTTGATGTTTGGGGCTTTGATTATATGGGACCTTTTCCTTCCTCTAATGGGTATACACATATTTTAGTTTATGTTGATTATGTTACTAAGTGGGTAGAAGCTATTCCAACTAGTAGTGCTGATCATAACACCTCTATTAAGATGCTTAAAGAAGTTATTTTTCCGAGGTTTGGAGTCCCTAGATATTTAATGACTGATGGTAGTTCACATTTCATTCATGGTGCTTTTCGTAAAATGCTTACTAAGTATGATGTTAATCATAGAATTGCATCTCCATATCATCCACATTCTAGTGGTCAAGTAGAACTTAGCAATAGAGAGCTTAAATTAATTTTGCAAAAGACTATTAATAGAACTAGAAAGAATTGGTCCAAGAAACTTGGTGATGCATTATGGGCCTACAGAACTGCATACAAAAATCCTATGGATATGTCTCCATATAAAATGGTTTATGGTAAAGCATGTCACTTACCTCTTGAATTAGAACATAAGGCATATTGCGCTATTAAAGAGCTCAACTATGACTTCAAACTTGCCAGTGAGAAGAGGCTTTTTGACATTAGCTCACTTGATGAATGGAGAACCCAGGCTTATGAGAATGGCAAACTATTTAAAGAAAAAGTCAAAAGATGGCATGACAAAACGAGACAAAAATGTGAGTTTAATGTAGGTGATTATGTATTGTTATACAACTCTCATTTAAGATTTTTTGCAGGCAAACTCCTCTCTAAATGGGAAGGTCCTTACATCATCGAGGAGGTTTACCGTTCTGGTGACATAAAAATCAACAACTTCTAAGGCACAAATCCGAGGGGGTGAACAGCCAAAGAAACAAATCCTATAAATGTTGAAACTAATGTTATTGAAACCATAACCCCGGAGGAATACATAAGGGACACTTTCCAGAATGTTTCAGACTCCGAAAAGGAATAGGTACGTGGTGCGATAAGTAAACCGACTCCAAAACAGTTCTAATGACATTTTTTCTCCGTTTTGGAATATTTAAGAAAATAGGAAAATAAGAAGCAGACCGGAAAGGACACGAGGCTTCCACGAGGGTGGAGGGTGCGCCCTACCCCCCTGGCGCCCCCTGCCTCGTGGGCACCTCGTGTTCTCTCTGGACTCCGTTTTCTTGCATGATACTTCTCTTAGTCGGTAAAAATTCACTATATAATCTCCCGAAGGTTTTGACCACCGTATCACGCAAAAATCTCCCGTTCTTGTTTTGAGCTGTTTTCTGCCAGGGTTGTCAAGGCCAAACATCATGTCGTCTCCCTCCTCCTCCAACAATTAAGGCAACGATGCTTGGCTAATGAAGGTAGAGCTGAAGAGAGAAGAACCCGGAGAGATCAACAAGGCTGATGGGATCAAGAAGGCCATGGGGGATCAAGTTCCAGCAGTAGTAGAAGAAGACATCCTTCAACCTCACCACAACCTCTTTACCCCAACAGAGATTGAAGCTTTCAAGATGATTGAGTTAGCTCGCATTCAAAACAAGTATCTCACAAGTGAAAATATTTTATTGAAGGAGCATATCATCGCACTCAAGGGCATTATCCGCAAATTGGAGGATCTCTTATGCTCGATGTGCGACTACCCATCATCACCAACGCCTTCTTCACCAACAAATAAGAATTGAGCCTCGGGTATGGACACTCCCCTTGGCAACTTCCAAGCTTGGGGGAGTGCCCCGGTATCGTATCACCATCACTTTTATCTTTACCATTTTTCTTAGTTCGATCATTTTGGTAATATCTTGATCTAGTGGAATAAAGTGTTAGTATGATCTAGTTGTGATTTTAGCTTTATGATCCTTCTATGTAATCGAGTCCTTGAGCTATATATAATAAATATTAGTGTTGAGTCAAGGGCTTGATTATTTTTCTATGATCGTGAGGGAATAGAATAAAATAAAATAAAAGAAATAAAGAAATCATATGGATCTTATGGAGAGTACTGAGGTCACATATAAAGAGTATGATGAATAAAAGTTGTTGAGAGTTGACAAACATAGTTTTGTTCATCGTTGCAATTAATAGGAAGTAATAAAGAAAGAGAGGTTTTCACATATAAATATACTATCTTGGACATATTTTATAATTGTGAGCACTCATTAAAGTATGATATGCTAAAGAGTTGACGTCGGACAAGGAAGACAACGTAATGGGTTATGTTTTCTTACATCTGAGATAAATTATATTGTCATGGATCATCCAACATGTTGAGCTTACCTTTCCCTCTCTTGCTAGCCAATTTCTTTGCACCAAGTAGAGATACTACTTGTGCTTCCAAATATCCCTAAACCCAGTTTTGCCATGAGAGTCCACCATATCTACCTATGGATTGAGTAACATCTATCAAGTAAGTTGTCATCGTTGCAAGCAATAAGAATTGCTGTCTAAATATGTATGACTTATTAGTGTGGAGAAAATAAGCTTTATACAATCTTGTGATGTGGAAGAAATAAAAGCGACAGACTGCATAATAAAGGTCCATATCACAAGTGGCAATATGAAGTGACGTTCTTTTGCATTAAGATTTCATGCATCCAACCATAAAAGCACATGAAAATCTCTACTTCCCTCAGCGAAGGGGCTATCTTTTATTCGTGTCTTATACTTCATGCAAAGAGTCATGGTGATCTTCACCTTTCCTTTTTACATTTTATCCTTTGGCAAGAACAATGTGTTGGAAGGATCCTGATATATATGGCTAATTGGATGTGGGTTTTCATGAACTATTATTGTTGACATTACCCTTGAGGTAAAATTTTGGGAGGCAAAACTACAAGCCCCTGTCTTTCTTTGTGTCCGATTAAAACTTCATAACCATAAATATCGCGTGAGTGTTAGAAATTATGAAAGACTAAAAGATGGTTGAGTATGTGGACTTGCTGAGAAGCTCCTATATTGAATCTTTCCTATGTTATGATAAATTGCAATTGCTTCAATGACTGAGATTATAGTTTGTTAGTTTTTAATGAAGTTTCTGATTCATACTTGAGTATGTGAATGAATTGTTACTTTACCATGGGAGATCATATGACAATATATATATATATGTGTGTGTGTGTGTGTTGTTGTTCTAAGAATGATCATGATGCCCTCATGTCCGTATTTTATTTTACCGACACCTCTATCTCTAAATATGTGGACATATTTTTCAATATCGGCTTTCGCTTGAGGACAAGCGAGGTCTAAGCTTGGGTGAGTTGATACGTCCACTTTGCATCATGGTTTTATATCGCTACTTATTGCATTATGGGATGTTATTACACATTATGTCACAATACTTATGCCTATTCTCTCTTATTTTACAAGGTTTACATGAAGAGGGGGGATGCCGGTAGCTGGAATTCTAGGCTGGAAAAGGAGCAAATATTATAGACCTACTCTGCACATCTCCAAAAGTCCTGAAACTCCACGGGAATTATTTTCAGAATATATAAAAAATATTGGGCGAAATAAGTACCAGAGGGGGGCCACCCACCGTCCACGAGGGTGGGGGCACGCCCTACCCCCCTGGGTGCGCCCCCTGCCTCATGGGCCCCCTGGTGGCCCTCTGATGCCCATCTTTGGCTATATGGAGTCTTTCGTCGAGGAAAAAAATCATAAGCTAGCTCACGGGATGAAACTCCGCGCCATGAGGCAAAACCTTGGCGGAACCAATCTAGGGCTCCAGTGGAGCTGTTCTGCCGGGGAAACTTCCCTTCGTGAGGGGGAAATCATCACCATCGTCATCACCAACGATCCTCTCATTGGGAGGGGCTAAATCTCCATCAACATCTTCACCAGCACCATCTCATCTCAAACCGTAGTTTATCTATTCACTACAAGGGAAAAGCCTATACACAGAATCTTACCAGCAGCGCGCTTTAAAATCAGGCGCTGCTGCTAAGTAGCAGTAGCGCGGCTTTTTAAACCTCGCTATTACTAAGTTGATAGCAGTAGCGCTGATTTTTTACCCTCACTACTACTAAGCGGTCTCTACCGTGCCCCCCGGGACATGCCATAGTAGTAGCGCGGGTTTTTAACCCTCGCTACTACTAAGTTGATAGCAGTAGCGCTGGTTTTTACCCCTCGCCACTACTAAGCGGTCTCTATCGTGCCCCTGGGCCGTCCCATAGTAGTAGCGAGGGTTATAAACCTGCGCTACTACTAAGTTTTTACCCCTCGCTACTACTAAGAGGTCTCAACCGTGCCCCTCCGGGACATGACATAGTAGTAGCGAGGGGTAAAATCCCTCGCTACTACTAAAGGTCCCATTTTGAAACTCTACCCCCCTCCCCCCCGTGGATCACCTTTTCGGTTTTGTAAAAAGCAAAAGAAAATGATAAAAACTTCAAAAATTAAAATCCTTCGAGATGTAGTTATGTTACTACATCTACTAGTTAGAAAAATTTAAAAACTTAAATTTGGACACGTTTTGCAAAAAGTGTAGGGAAAATGTAAAACAGCTATAACTTTTGCATACGATGTTAGAAAAAACGTATAATATATCAAAATGTTTCAAAAATTAAAATCCTTCGAGATGTAGTTATGTTACTACATCTACTAGTTAGGAAAATTTAAAAACTTAAATTTGGACATGTTTTGCAAAAAGTGTAGGGAAAATGTAAAACGGCTATAACTTTTGCATACGATGTCAGAAAAAACATATAATATATCAAAATGTTCAGCACGAAAATCCGCATATGGCCTGTTTGCAAATTTTTAGAATCCTCAAATTCTAAAAGGAAAAAAATTATGCTCAAATTTCAGTTTTTTTCATTTTGGTCAAATCTGGTCAAACTATGGTCAAACTACTTATTCAAGAAGTATTAGTGTTACTAAATAATTATTCAAGAATGTTAGTGTTACTAAATAATTATTTCAGTTTTTTGTAATTTTGGTCAAATCTGGTCAAACTTTGGTCAAAATGTGGTCAAACTCCTTATTCAAGAAATATTAGTGTTACTAAATAATAATTGTTTTTTAGAACAATAGTTTTAAACTCAAACAGCGAAATGTGTGACTTCATGCTCAAGCTAAACTCCCGAGGGTTAATACGATTGACATCTTACTATTGTCAGGAAAACAACAAGTGCAGACTTGGAATCGAGGGAGAATAGAACCCGGAAGTTAAGCGTGCTCAGGCTGGAGTAGTGAGAGGATGGGTGACCGTCCGGGAAGTTAGATGATTTGGAATGATGAGGGGTGATTAGAGATTAAATTGAGCAGCGATGAGGGTGATTAGAGATTAGATGTTAAAATAATTTAGAAATTTGAAAATTCGCGCAAAAAATTCGAAAAAAATTCCGCGGGTTAGTAGTAGCGCGGGTTTTTACGCGGGTGGCACCCGCGTTGCTGCTATACGTTAGCTATAGCGCCTTATTAGTAGTGCCGGCCCCCATGCTGCTAATAGGCCCAAAACCCGCGCTGCTGCTAGGCTTTTCCCTAGCAGTGATTATATCCAATCTTCGTATCCAAACCTCAGATTGGTACCTGTGGGTTGCTAGTAGTGTTGATTACTCCTTGTAGTTGATGCTAGTTGGTTTACTTGGTGGAAGATCATATGTTCAGATCCATTATGCATATTAATACCCCTCTGATTATGAACATGAATATGCTTTGTGAGTAATTACGTTTGTTCCTGAGGACATGGGAGAAGTCTTGCTATAAGTAGTCATGTGAATTTGGTATTCGTCCGATATTTTGATGAGATGTATGTTGTCATCCCTCTAGTGGTGTCATGTGAACGTCAACTACATGACACTTCACCATTTTTGAGGCCTAGAAGGAGGCATTGGGAAGTAATAAGTAGATGATGGGTTGCTAGAGTGACAGAAGCTTAAATCCTGGTTTATGCATTGCTTCGTAAGGGGCTGATTTGGATCCATATGTTTCATGCTATGGTTAGGTTTACCTTAACACTTCTGTTGTAGTTGCGGATGCTTGCAATGGGGGTTAATCATAAGTGGGATGCTTGTCCAAGTAAGGACAGTACCCAAGCACCGGTCCACCCACATATCAAATTATCAAAGTACCGAACGTGAATCATATGAACGTGATGAAAACTAGCTTGACGATAATTCCCATGTGTCCTCGGGAGCGCTTTACTTCATATAAGAGTTTGTCCAGGCTTGTCCTTTGCTACAAAAAGGATCAGGCCATCTTCTTGCACCTTATTTACTTTTATTACTTGCTACTCATTACAAATTACCTTATCACAAAACTATCTGTTATCGATAATTTCAGTGCTTGTAGAGAATACCTTACTGAAAACTGCTTATCATTTCCTTCTGCTCATCGTTGGGTTCAACACTCTTACTTATCGAAAAGGCTATGATAGATCCCCTACACTTGTGGGTCTTTACGGCGTTGGTCTTGGTGTCTAGCGAGAGAAGAGGGGGAAGAAACAATAAATATAACGCAAACATATGCATGACGATGCATGATATGACAACGAGCAGTGCTAGGCGTGCCCTAACGCGGTAGGAGGTGATACCGGCGAAGGGGGAAAACATCCGGGAAAGTATCCCCGGTATTTCACGTTTTCGGACAGAGGAACTTGAGGGGGAAAGTTGAATGTCGGCTATGCTAGGGATGTGTGGTGGATGAACGGGCTGCGTATTTGGATTCGTCTCGTCGGGATGAGCAACTTTCATGTGTAAAACATTTTCATCCGAGCTATGGATTATTTTCAGCGAATTTCGGAAGTTCTAAACATTTTCAGGAATTAACATATTAATTTATTGAAAAGCATTTATGACATCAGCATGACGTCAGCGGTCAACTCTGACCGTTGACCAGTCAAACTGACAGTTGGGTCCCGTTTGTCATTGACAGAGTTTGACTGAACATGATTAGTTAGTGTAATAAGTGATTAGGTTAATTTAACATATTAAATGAAGTTAATTAATTATTTAACTAATTAATTATTTTTATTTTTTATTTTTTCCTTTTAATAAAAGGGGCGTGGGGGACCCCATTAGGCAGTGGCCCATAGGGCCAACCGGGTGTGCGGGCATGTGGGTACCAGGCTACGGGCGCGAGCGCCCGACACGGTGCCGCGGGGCGCCAGTGTGTGGCCCCCTGCTACATCTTGAGCACTGCGTTGGTTTTCCCAGAAGAGGAAGGGATGATGCAGCAAAGTAGCGTAAGTATTTCCCTCAGTTTTTGAGAACCAAGGTATCAATCCAGTAGGAGGCTACGCGCGAGTCCCTCATACCTGCACAAAACAAATAAATCCTCACAACCAACATGAATAGGGGTTGTCAATCCCTACACGACCACTTACGAGAGTGAGATCTGATAGATATGATAAGATAATATATTTGGTATTCTTGTGATAAAGATGCTAAGTAAAATAAAGGCAAAGGAAAAAAGCAAAGGAAATAACTAAGTAGTAGGAGATAGACCCGGGGGCCATAGGTTTCACTAGTGGCTTCTCTCGAGAGCATAAGTATTCTACGATGGGTGAACAAATTACTGTTGAGCAATTGATAGAATTGAACATAGTTATGAGAATATCTAGGTATGATCATGTATATAGGCATCACATTCGAGACAAGTAGACCGACTCCTGCCTGCATCTACTACTATTACTCCACTCATCAACCGCTATCCAGCATGCATCTAGAGTATTAAGTTAAAAACAGAGTAACGCCTTAAGCAAGATGACACGATGTAGAGGGATAGACTCATGCAATATGATGAAAAACCCATCTTGTTATCCTCGATGGCAACAATACAATACGTGGCTTGCTGCCCCTACTGTCACTGGGAAAGGACACCGCAAGATTGAACCCAAAGCTAAGCACTTCTCCCATTGCAAGAAAGATCAATCTAGTAGGCCAAACCAAACTGATAATTCGATGAGACTTGCAAAGATAACCAACCATACATAAAATAATTCAGAGAAGATTCAAATATTGTTCATAGATAGACTTGATCATAAACCCACAATTCATCGGTCTCAACAAACACACCGCAAAAAGAAGATTACATAGAATAGTTCTCCACAAGAGAGGGGGAGAACATTGTATTCAGATCCAAAAAGAGAGAAGAAGTCATCTAGCTAATAACTATATGGACCCGTAGGTCTGAGGTAAACTACTCACAGTTCATCGTAAGGGCTATGGTGTTGATGTAGAAGCCCTCCGTGATCGATGCCCCCTCCGGCGGAGCTTCGGAACAGGCCCCAAGATGTGATCTCGTGGATACATGTAACATCCCAAATTTTCAATTTGGAATGTTATACATTAGATCATCATTGCATATCATATTTTATTTGCTTTTTGGTTTGATCCTAGAAATCCTACGCAACTCAAGGACCTACGGAGAGAGTTGGGGATTTTGTTATTTTCATATTTGAGGTTTTCTCGAATTATGAAAAGAGGATCGTTTGATTTTAATTATTTTTTCTCTGAATTATTTCTTTTATTAAAAATGAAAGAGAGAAGATAAAAAGACTTCCTCAAAATAAAGAAATATCAGAGATTTAATATTAAAATCAAATAAGGTTTTTATTTTGGAGTTTTTCGCTGTTTTATTTGAATTTAGGAAAAATGCGTGTTTTTCAAAATTGCATTTAGGCCCCAAATAAATGTTCACTTTGTCCGGCTTGATCTTAGAAGTTGGGGAAAATTTATGTCGGGATTTTTGGAGTCCATTTAGTATTTCTTTTCCTTCTTTTTCTGTATGTCAAATTATTTTAAAAAAGGGGGTCGACCGACTTAGGGCCGTACTCGGCCAGGACCTCTCGGGCCAGGCCCTTATAAGCCGCCGCCCCGAGGCCCATTACCGCCGCCCCACCCGAAACCCTAACTCTAGACGCCACCCGCCGCCGCTCGCATCGGAGCCTGCCGCCGCCCGCGCCGGAGCCCACCGCCGCCGCCGCCGCCGCCAGACCTCCCGCCGCCGCCGACTCGCCGGTTCGCTCCGGAGTTCGAGGTAACCGCTGGTTTTTTTTAAAAAACCGATCGGTTTTATTTCGTAAACCTTAGATCCGTTTTTTTCTAGATCTAGCTCGGTTTATTTTCTTCAGTTTAGTTATTTAGTGAACGGCCGCTTTTACGTTCGTTTTTGCGAATGGTTTTCGTTGTTTAGCCGCAGACAGCGAACGTTCGTTCGTTAGCCTGTTCGTCGTTTTTCTTTTTCTTAGATTTTCCGCGATTATTTCTGATCGAGATTTCTGATCCGATTTTCATTTTAGTTTAACTTTTCGCTCGTTTATCGGAATAAGGCGATTCAAGTGCCTAGAGTTTTGTATCGAAACCCTCTTTCCGTTTAACCAACTCAAACAAGTTTTTGCTTCTGTAAAATTTGACTTAGGTCCAGATTAGTAAATGAAGCTTGTTTCTTTCGCCGTTTGCCTTTCGTCGCTTCGTTTGATTTGTTTCTTTTTGCAAACCGGAGTTCATAAGTTGAACTTTCTGGTTAGATCTCTTATTTGAGTTTTACCTATGCATGAGATGAGTACTTATTGTATGCTTGTTTGTTTGTTTGCTTTAGAGTACCCCGAGTGCGCAGCTTGCTACTTCGAATCACTAGGTTTCGCGGATCATCAGCAAGGCAAGTAACACTTTGACCATACCTTTTACTACACAGTTTTATTGCATTAGATCAATCCTCAAACATTGCATGATTAGGATCTTATTAAATTGTGGGTTTGGGGGAAGTAGATGAGGTAGTACCTATTACCTGTTTTATTATCAAACCCTTGGGAGTTACTTCTACATTTGCTTATACCGCCATGCTATGCTAGTAGACGTGGATTAGGTGAGTGTATCCATGACAGATGTGAGATTGTTAATTAAAATTTTAATTAAGGTGGCAACTTTAACACACATCTGGGTGGATTGGGGCACCTGGGTATTCCAATGCTTGCCTATTTTTCTTTATGGACCGCCACCCAGGCTCAAAGGGATCATGAGATTATTCATGCCAGAAACTTCCGTGTGCAGCCACAAGCTACTATGGGCTCTAGCATAGTTGATTAAGTCGTGCGAACTCTTACAGTGGTAGACTAGCAGATGTTGGGGAAAGTAGGTGTAACGGTCTACCCGGTCGTAAGGTGCTAGCGCTTCTGAAAGACTATGTCTCGGTCATCCGTTTCTCAAACACCCTGTAGTGCGAGAATTCTAACGGAGGAAATCGTGTCTTGTGGGGAAAAGGGCGCAAACCTCTGGAGAGTGTATAAACTAATCCTGATTAGTCCTGTACCCGGTTATGGACGTTTTGAGTATCTAGTACTTGGATTATCATGTGAATCTCATCATGTGACTTTAATTACTTTTGTTGGGTTCTAATGATGATGTTTAATTGGGATTGAGAGGGTGTCTACGCCTCAATGTTTAACAACTACCGTGGTAGTTAAATAAAATTTATTCCTTTGCATTAGGGAAAAATTGGCTTTACGCAGAACTGTAACCATAGAGATTTCCACCAGCCATATATGCATGTAGTATAGCCTATTTCTATTCATTACTCTCTATGTGTTACTTTGCCAGCATATTCCATGTGCTGACCCATTTTCGGGCTGCAACGTTCATGTTGTAGACTTTTCAGACGACGAGTAAAGTGCTTTAGGTCGTGGTTCTATACTTAGTGATGCCGTTGGAGTTGATGGACTCACTTATCTTCCCAGCCTTCCGCTGTTATCATAATTAGATGGCCTTAAGCCATATTACTTGTAATAATTTCTCTTTTGGGACACTCGTTGTAATAAGTGTGTGGTTGCTACTCTGTTATAAATCCTTCAAGTATTGTGCGTGTCAGCATTACTGATCCAGGGATGACATTGAAGCATAGAGATTGGACCGTTTGAGGTCTGGTCGCTACAAGATGGTATCGTGTATCCCCGCTTCAAGGAGTTAAGCGTTTTAGAGTTAAGCGAAAATTAGCGCCATGTTTTGTGGGACCATACAAAGTTTTGGAGCGTATGCGAGAAGTTGCTTACAAGTTGGAGTTGCTTGAAGGATTGTCAGGAGTTCACGACGTGTTCCACGTTTCCTAGTTGAAGAAGTGCCACACAGAGATGGCGGATATACCGCTGAGAGACACAGTGCCGCTGGAAGCAATTCAGTTGGATAGTGATTTGAACTACGAGGAGAAACCAGTCAAGATACTCGAGTTTGCCAGCCGATTTACCCACAACAAGGTTATCAGGTTTTGTAAAGTTCAGTGGAGTCACCACACCGAGGATGAAGCCACCTGGGAGCGAGAGGAAGACCTGCTGAAGGACCACCCTCACCTATTTTCGAGCCAACCCGACTCTCGAGGGCGAGATTCATCTGAAGGGGGTAGGTTTGTAACATCCCAAATTTTCAATTTGGAATGTTATACATTAGATCATCATTACATATCATATTTTATTTTCTTTTTGGTTTGATCCTAGAAATCCTACGCTACTCAAGGACCTACGGAGAGAGTTGGGGATTTCGTTATTTTCATATTTGAGGTTTTCTCGAATTATGAAAAGAGGATCGTTTGATTTTAATTATTTTTTCTCTGAATTATTTCTTTTATTAAAAATGAAAGAGAGAGGATAAAATGACTTCCTCAAAATAAAGAAATATCAGAGATTTAATATTAAAATCAAATAAGGTTTTTATTTTGGAGTTTTTCGCTGTTTTATTTGAATTTAGGAGAAATGGGCGTTTCCAAAATTGCATTTAGGCCCCAAATAAGTATTCACTTTGTCTGCCTTGATCTTAGAAGTTGGGCAAATTTTATTTCAGGATTTTTGGAGTCCGTTTAGTATTTCTTTTCTTTCTTTTTCTGCATGTCAAATTATTTTAAAAAAAGGGGTCGACCGACTTAGGGCCGTACTCGGCCAGGACTTCTCGGGCCAGGCCTTTATAAGCCGCCGCCCCGAGGCCTGTTACCGCTGACCCACTCGAAACCCTAACCCTAGCCGCCACCCGCCACC